>NW_028277074.1:29462500-29600000 GCF_059951505.1 Python bivittatus
GCACTTAATATGCTGGAAAATGTTTCCCAGGAAACTGCAATATGGAAGGGTGTGTATGCAGATTTTATTCCATATATATACATTAGTATTTTTAACCATCATCTGATTTATTTCTCAGGTTCATTAATCACTTTTGCAGTTGTTGTTAAACTGTTCCTTTGCACACAGAAATGAAAATTAAGTAATTAAAAGTCTAACAGTTACAGCTTTTGAAAGGGGGGAAAAAAACCCCACGTGGAACTGTTCATATGTTGCCTAAATTGGATAGTTGTTGATTGGCTGTACATTTCTATTATATTCATATTTATTAGATTTTTCTTCTTTTCTTTTTTAATGAAGCAGGTATTTATCATTTTGATTGTTTTTCAGTGAGAGAAGACAAGCTTTTTGATTTAAGTAAATATATTTCTTGGACAAATTCTGTCTGCCAACCAATGACAAATTTTAGTCATAAGGAAAAAGATTAAAACCATAGTCTATTATGTTGCCATGTATATTCCGTAATTCCATGCTATGTACTTCTTTTAGATGCTGTGCTTCAAGTACATTAAAAAAAAAGCAGTTCTCCAAAATGCTGCTTGATAATAATACATTTGCTGCTGAACTTCCCATGTAAATAGCTTAAGTACTGCTCTTATCCAACATTTGCTTTCTGTTCCTGTCTGTTGTCTGACAATAGTTACACGTAATGCTAGGAAATGAAATATGACTATCTTCCTGTGAATTATGATTTTTAAAAATCTTATATCTCCATAGTTGGGCATAATCCAGTAACTGCAAAGCTATTTAACCTCTTGCTTCCCACTCATTAAGGATCACTGATTCCTGAGTCACTGCTGTATTACAGTTTTGTGCACCAAGGAGATGGAGAAATGTTCCACAGACTAAAGCAGCAGCAACAGCATACAGGCCATATAACTGGAGTAATGGAGGGCATAAGAGAGCTGGGAGATTTATGACCGAATTATAGGAATCTCAGAGCTTTACACTCAAAATGGTCGGAAACCAAGATACAATATGGTTTGACATGAATAGCAACTAAACTTGGAAGAAGGAAAATTTTCCTGCTCTAGGATTTTTCAGAAAGCACAAAAGCAACCCTAAACAACAGTTCAAAGGTCAGAAACAGTTTCAAAAATAGATTAGTCCAAAAGTTAAAATAACAGGAATAACAGCAGGAAACAATCCAAAGATAGGCAACCAAAGAAGAAAAACTCCAAACCAGCATTAGCAGGCTATGGATAAAATAATCTAATCCAATGTTTAGGCACAAAGGATACCAACAATCAGGAGATGTGCAACCAGGATGCACTAACAGAACAAAAATAGTCAGCATCAGCTTTTGTTCTGTTGAAGAACAAAGACCTTACATTCTTGCTTTCGAAGCCCTACTCCAGTGTTGTCCAAACCTGGCCACTTTAAGATGAGTGGAGTTAAACTCCCAGAATTCCCCAGCCAGCCATGGGAATTCTGGGAGTTGAAGTCCACTCATCTTAAAGTGGCCAAGTTTGGACAACACTGCCCTACTCCATCCCATCTGTGAGCCATCAGAGATTAACTGTTATGCTTGTAAAGAAGGCCTGAGTAGTTTCATTATTTCCAAGACCATTTTTCCTGCAAGCAAGGGCTATCACACACCAGGTGTAGGGTGTGGGGACGCAAAACAGACCGTATGGCAGTCACAGCAAGGTATTGAAGGCTGCCCTTTTGTACATGCATGCAACGTTATTATATATTCCAAAAGGCTGGTGCTTTGATTGTGATGCCCCAGTCACCATCTTGCTTGTTTGTGGATGCCATTTTCTCATCTACCACCATTTTGACCTTTATCCTTTACCCATCTGCAGCCCTTAAAGCTTGTGGTAGTGTGACCTTGTGGATCCTTGGCCATATGGTGTAGGATTACCATAGTCATGACTACTAGAAGACAGGAGATACATAACTTTATATAACAGTTTGCCAGGATATTACTTTTTTCTTGAGAAGTACCACCATCTTTTAGTACATCCTCCCCCCACCCCCCGGGACATTGTTGTTCCTTTTAGCATATATCTTTTATATTTACATCTGCTTATTTGGTAACTCTGTTCATATGCTTTCAATATAGATTATAAAGTGATTCACACTGCACTTTCAATGCTATATACTGTATGTATTGAAAGCAGAAATAAAAATGACGATGTGGGTGATGAATACTGTTGGTCCATAATCAATGCTTAGGGTCAAGCTATTCAATTAACATTTTACTCCTGATATGTGATCTTTAGAGCTATTAAGGATTGCAGAGTATTTATATGAAGAAGTCAGATGCCAGGGTAATTTGTGTGGTTCAGTTTCTGGCCAGTACATTATAATTCTGCTGGTGCAGACAATTATCTCTAATACTCTTTATAGCCAATTCTAGCTGTTAGGGTGTGTTTGTGTGTGTGGAAATTATAGCAGTGTTTGGACATACAAACCCTGTATCAAGCTCATCAGAGAGGAAATGTGTTAGATATATATTCTCTGGCTAGGTAGATGTTCAGAAGATAAATAATTATAGAAGATACATTTTTTAATTTATGTAATAAATGTCTGACATATTAATACAAAGTTTATTCAGGTATCCAAGACAAGGGGAAAAAAGGAAAAATGAAAAGAGCCATGGAAATAAAGGAACATCTTATCCATAGCCTAGCTTGAAATAGATGTGTTGATCCTCTAGAAAATTCAAACATATCCCTGTCCTCAATATTGCAAGGTCTTAACATACTAACACTGCTTAGGTTCTATTAAGACAAGAACAACATTTTATAAGGATCCAACTTGAATAGCCAGATAGTCTATATCTTACTTCCCACATCATCTTTATTGTGGCACAGCTTTAAACGTAACAGCTACTTACTCATTACTTAAGCCTAAATTTTAAACTTGAACAATGCTCTAATTCTCCCTAGGCAGTAAAAAAAATTCTCCTAGAAGGCAAAGGACTACTTAAACTCAATCTAGCTAAAGCTGATTCTGATTGAGAATACTAATTTATAGATGCTTACTTGGAAGAAATTTTCTATTAAATTGAACTCATAGGTTTTAAACTTCTTGTAACATTGAATGCCATGAATCAGACATATACACAGTTAACTTCTGCTTGATTGGTAGCTTTTGACTTTGTAAAGAAGTTTGATTTCTGTGTTATGAACCAGTTTTTCCATTTATTTTCCAGTTATATAACATAATACTTTATATTTGCTCTGTAATATTCTTTCAGTTCATAAAATATCCCATGTATGTACTCAAAATATATGAAGATTAGGTCCTCCCTAAAATGAGACTTCTGAAGTATTCAGGAAAATTGCCATTGAGGTCACTGTTCTCTGGATAGCTCCTAATTAAAACAATACTTTGAGGGATTATGAGGGCTTCTATCCCCCATAATCAAATTATTAGGGAAATAGTATTATTAAGTCATTATTAAGTGATTCCACCAGGAAATTTGTACTGAGTGAGTCAAGGCTGAATAGAGGAAACAGTCCTAGAGATACCTCAGTGCCAAGCTGTAGAGAATAAGGAATATGACCTTGACAGAGATAGTTTCATTATCAAAGTGACAAGGAATAAAACATAGTCCAAAACAAGCAGAAGGTATGTGGAAGTTGCAAATTGCAAAGGCATAAGAAAGGGAAGAGGTACAGCACAATCAGACTTTCAAGATTCTGTTATTATAAAAATAATAACTCTCTCGATAAAAGTAGCATTCCTGTGGAACTGATTCCTTGGTGGGGCTGACACAAGCCATATAAGGCTTCATTGGTCAAAACCAGAACTTTGAACATGGAAGCTGATAGGCAGTGAAGGACCTGGAACACTAGTGTCACATGCTCATTTTGGGTGTCCCTGACAATAATTAGGCTACTACATCCTGGACTAATTGAAGCTTCTGGGTGGGCAGGTCTGACAGACCGGCTAAGAAGCAGGCTGGCAGGAGAATAGACTTTAATGAGTAATATACTTCAGCTGTGCATTTGGGTGGTGGTTCAGCTTGGTTTATTTATCAGCCTCCCTCCCTGAGAGAAAACGCTGACAACTTTTCAAGACTCAGCTATCGTGTTTACCTTGTCATACTGTGCTTTAAACGCTGGAGTCTACCTCGTCTCTCATCTTTTTGTTTGGGTTTGTTGTTTGTTTATTGGATTCCTGGTCTCAACCGGTGCCATGTATGTTACAGTTGCCATCTTCAGCTTTAGATAAAAAGAGGTATTTGTTTCTAAAAGTTCTGCCTGAGTTTGTCTGTCTCTGGACTGTGGAAGGTATTCAACTTGCTATCTTGCAGAAAGCTGTGGCTTTCCCAAAAGAAAGAGCCATCTGGCTGATCTCTGACTGGAACCACCTGTGGAGGAAAGAGAAGAACCATTGCAAAACAGTCCTTCTAATCCCTGTTGAGAAATATATTAATGGTTTATATACTGATAGCTGTTGAGATGTCCCAAAAGGACCAGAAAAGACACTCTCTCCCAATCAGAAATAAGTGAACAGAGCTGTCAGTACTGTCTCAGTTATATGCCTGTTCCTGAATCCCAGCTAACACAGGTACAGATAATCCAATTCCTGTAATCCCTGACATCACCAATCATGATCTCATTAATTTATCCTTAAAAAGGAAGGCTAGGGACAGAGTGAGAGTGATCAGATACAAATGGATCCAAAGAGGGCCTCTTGAGGCTACTGGCATCACCTCACAACAGTGAGGTATTACAGTTTGCCACCATTTTTCCCAATCACCTAAGGAGCCAGAAGGAGTAGGGATCAAGACCACATGACCAGAATCTGGCAATAAAGCACCCTGTCTAGTTCACAGGCCAGAGCCAATTCTAGATACCATTGTCAGAAAATACCCTCAAACCCTCCAAAAAGTAGCAGATTTGATTTGTTTTGTTTTAGTATTTGGGAATAAAGTTACGGTGTTATTTTCACACTTAACACCCTTCAAGACATAAAGAAAGCACAGAAGGTTTCAGATCCATCTGCCTCAAGGACAAACTGTCATCAACCATCTCCTCTGCAGTGTCCAGGCCAAAAAATGCCTAGGTTCCTATGAACTATGACTAGGTTGATAGTCCACACTAGACCAAAACCAAACAAACTACACTATCACTTTGTATAAGTGAGGCCCTTGTTTGGAATAGCTTATCCTCCAATATCAGAACAGCTCGTGACCTTCAGAACTCCATTAAAACATGGCTATTCCATTAGGTATAGGGGTTCAAATACTATGACTACTCCCTCTGCAGATAATTGGTGCTTTAATTGCTAGTCCAGTGAATCTCAGATTTTACATTTTTTACATTTTTAGTTTTTTTCCTCATATTGATTTGACTGATAATAGTATATTGCTATTATATTGTACTGTCATGCTTAATTTTCTTTTAAGTTGATTTTATGAAGGTGGGGAACTGCATGCCACTCAGAGTCAGCTTTGATTGAAGTGGCCTTTAAGCCTTATAGATAAATAAGTAAAATAAAAATGGGTGATCTTATTCGGGGGGGGGGGGGGGAGATGATTTCTGATAAACATCTTTCTATGTACCATATTTTATTGATTTATTATTTTCTTTGCTGCTGTTCTTTTATCCTGAAGCTTGTTATATATTTCTTCATTGTTCACTAGGCTTATATGCTGATTCAACCAACTCTGAGCAGCTTATAATTCTGTGACATGCAAACAAGGTTAAAATAGTGAAAATAGTCAACAACAAAACAATATATGTATTAAAATATTTCTGTGCTGGGGAATCATAAACCATATAAACATATATTCTTATCCATGAGGAATCCCTCAACAGGAATCAAATCATTTCCTGTTAAAGGCATGGTGAAATAACCAGGTTTTAATTGCCTTCCAAATTCCCAATAACATTTGAAATTTGCCCTTTCAAATAAATAAATAAATAAATGAGATATTAATCTTCCTTAGATACACTTTAGAATTCTAAACAATATCCCACATATTTCTGACAAACATTGAAAACAATTCTGATCGTGTGTTTCATTTTTTTCTCTCGGAAGTCTAAATATCATAATTATTTCTTCATATTTTCTGTGAGTCATACATGCCATTTTTTTAGCATATGTCACTTGTCATCCAGCTTTCAGAATACTGTAGCAAGTGACTTAGGAAGATTTTATCAACAAGCTAAACATGTATTTGGAAAACTCACTCATTTCAGCTGAGTCAAATATACTGTATCATGTTTTGAGGTCCTGTGATAAAATGTAACAGCCCTTTCCAGTCTCCAGATGTGCTAAAGACACAATTCCCATAAAACCCAACTTGCTGCAATCTGTATACAGTACATCCAGAAAGCACCAGTTTGGTAATGGTGGTTTCATACTCTTGCACAAACAAAAATGAGGCAATTTTTCAAGATACTGATAGTAAGTTCCTGGTTATAAAATATATTTTGGACAGTCTCTCACATGGTATCCAAACCTGAAGGAAATATTCAAAATAATTCAGTGGTTTAATTAACTGGAATCTGCCAAAATATGTTTCAGAGCTATTTGTCAAAGCCTTTTTCAAAATGTTTTAAAAATGCAAAGATAATATTCATATATTTGAGTAACAACCTAATGTGTAGGTGCTAATGCATCTTACCTATAGGGTTATGCAGCACTTTTCATTTATGTTAAGGAAAATATTCTTCCACTATTAATAGAGTTCACTTGAAGGTTTTATGGTATTTTATATTGTTTTATACTGTTTTATTGGTTGTAAGTTTTATAAATGTTTTAAATAAATAAAGTCCAGTTGTCTGTTCTAAGAAATTGATCTGTATAAGATGTAATTTCTGGGCATTTGTTAATACCTATGATTATTCGATAATCTGGATGTCTTCATTCAGTCTGTAGTTAGATTAGAATGAGAGTTTATACATGATTTTTCTGCCCTGCATCTGAAAGGGTTTTCAGATTTCAGTTATTAGCGATTTGATATTGAGCTTATCTGTAATGGTGGGTAAACCATCCAAAACAAAGGTTGTATTTATTGAAGTGTACACTACTCAGTAGTATTTTGTATCAGTACTGATATTATCATCATAGAATCATACAATGTAAGGGTTGGAAGTAATATGGGAGATCATTTAGTGCAACTGCCTGTTCACTGCAGGAACCCATGACTACAGCATCTCTAACCAATTCATTTATTCATGTAAATTAGCTCTATATACCACTTTTCCTCCAGGACCTCAAAGTGTTCCATCCTGCATTTTTATGACCCACAACCCTATGAGTTAGGCTGGGCTGACAGACAGTGACTGGCCTAAAGATACCTGATCAGCTCCATGGTTGGGGATGAACTTGAACCTGGGTATCCCTTATCCTAGCCCAACCCCTTAATCATTACATTACACCGGTTCACCATCTAGCATCCATATTTCCATAGGGTCCACTTTCTTTTGATAAAAGTTTTCCACTTTTGAACAGTTCTTACCATTAAGAATTTCTCCTGGTGTCCAACAGAAATCTACTTCCTTGTAATTTAAACCTATTGTTCTTGTCTTCTGGAAAAACTCTGGTCTGTTTGTTTACTACAAACTGTTTTGCAATAAACAACAGTTTTGCCCATTCTTCTACTCAAAAGCCTTTCAAATTCTTGAAGTATCATGTCTCCCTGAAGTTTTCATACCCAATGACTCCAACAGTTGCCTGCCTGCCTGCCTGCCTGCCTGCCTGCCTGCCTGCCTCCCTCCCTCCCTCCCTCCCTCTTTCTTTCTTTCTTTCTTTCTTTCTTTCTTTCTTTCTTTCTTTCTTTCTTTCTTTCTTTCTTTCTTTCTTTCTTTCTTTCCTCTTATCATCTTAATTGCTCTTCTCTGGGCATATTCTACCTTGTCAGCGTTGTTCCTAAAATGTGGTACCCAGAATTGGTCACAATATTCTACGCATGGTTTCACCAATGCAGAATTGGGAGGAACAATGACTTCTCATGACCAATACTACTGTTGATGAAGCTTAAAGTTGCATTTGCTTTTTTCACAACCGTACCTCATTATTATGAGAACTGGTTTGGTGTAGTGGCTAAGGCATCACGCTAGACACCACGAGACCATGAGTTCTAGTCCTGCCTAAGCACAAAGCCAGCTGGGTGACCTTGGGCTAGTCACTTTCTCTCAGCGGTAGGAAGGAAGCAATGGAGCCCTAGGCAAAAGAAGGGAACTTCTGAAAAATGTTGCCAAGAAAACTGCAGGGACTTGTCCAGGCAGTCTCTAGAATCGAATGCAACTGAATAGATTTTTTAAAAAGTCATTATTAGGTCAAATGCATTTTACACTCCATTAGACACCCAAATCCTTTTTGCATTCTAACACTAGTCTTAATAATAAAGCATTGTTACGAAGTAATAGCACAGAAAATAGGGGGAAAAAATCAGAATCCTAATTCTAGCTTTCTGTATTGTGGAAATACGGTGCCACGCTTGCAACAAGTTCTGAATATCAGAAACAGGTGGCTGGATGCAACAGGAAATTCTTGTGGTCAGTTTCATTCTCATAACACACTGAGCACACAGAAAAGTTGTTTTCTAATATAGAGAACATACTCCTTTACATTAAAAAAAACCTATAAAAATGAAATTTCTAGATCTAGCTGGTCACATTTAATATTCACAAAGCACCTTCAGATTTAGAGGACAGTTTGTAGTAAACAAACAGACTAGAAAATTATATATTCCAGAAATATATTCAAACGTGTATGTTCAGAGGGAGATATGGTAATCAGCATGACATTTTGTTCAAAAAATATTTAAGGAATTTATTAAACAAATCCTAACAGTTGATCAGGTTACATTAGGCAAACAGAAACACCATGTATGATTGTGTCACAGGAAGTTGCATCTCTATAGGCTACTGAGGACAGTAATCATTGCTATAATTTATTTGGCATACACAGCCTCTATATAAGAAGGACTTCTTAATATTTGTATGCCCTCATGACAACCATCTATTGTAGCATTGTTCTCATGTGGGAAGAAAATTTTTTACTCATCCCAGTTCACACAACAGAAGAGAAATGTGCCTATATATATATATATATATATATATATATATATATATATATATATATATTCCCCCAGCCAGTCAGCCCAAAACAACTTAGTTATATTCCTTGAGCAACACCCTATATATTGTGGTCTGATGTTCATGTTATTACAGCTTTTTAAAATTGTAATATTAGGTGTAAGTTAGTTAGGAACATAAACTTTGAATGGAACAAAGCAGTAATAGAATCAAATATCTTATCGTATTGACCTGTAAGAAGAAGAGGGGCATATTTTCCAGTGATTTGAAAACACACTTAAAATATAAGTGAATTTTACTTATTATCTAATTATAAATGTGTAGAGGAGAATATTGATAAAGCATATTTGGAAGTTTTTATTAAATTCTAGAATTATAAATCTAAAATTTGTATACAATTCTATTTGGGAGAATAGGCTGATTTTAGACTAATCTAAACTCATAGAAACAAAGGCTTTCCCACACAGCAGCCTTAAGCTACTTGTCTCCCATTCAAAACTGGTTGGAAATGAGGCAGATATTCCTTTCCAGATTTCAATCCTATCCTCCATTTTGGCCATGATGATGTCCTGCTATTCTCTCTAGACCACATTTACCATAGGTTCCAACTGATGAATTCCCCTACTTCATTACATCTCCACCTATGTCAGTAAAGCAAAAACAATCATTTTATAGACATGATTTTCATTTATAGACTTTTTGTATGAGCTCTCGTCCAGTGACTTCTCTGCAGACTTGGCATTTGCACCTATGGCCTAGTTTTACCATTATTCCTGTCAGCTTGCTGGAAAGGGAAGATGGAATAACTGTTACCATTTTCACTCTGTTAAAAACAATAAATAACCAGAAAAATCCATTTTCACCTTTTCACTGGTGATCCTGCCTTTTTCAGAAGAAGAAAGAAAAGGAGAAGGAGAAGGAGGAGGAGAAGGAGATGATGACTAGTCTTTTGCCATTTCACTGATGATCCTGCTTTTTTGTTGTTTGTTTGTTTGTTTTTTAAGGTCCAGATTTGGAAGGAAATGACTAGTGACAGAGGAAAGGGACATTCCTGGCATAGTGTACAGTAGCCATTTGGAATAGAAAAGATTGCCTACAATGAAATGAAAAGCAGCAGGTGAACCAGTTAGCTGGCACAACCAAATTTGATCTGACACAAGTCATAAAACACGCTTGATGCATTACAGGAAAAGACATGTAAAGGTTGCTTTCTCAGTGGGCTAGGGCTGGTGAAGGACTATGTTGCATGCTCCTGACTTGTAATTACATTAAGGCAACCTGGGTATGTGGACTATTCCTTAGTTAACCCTTCATTAAGTAGTCAGAGCGAATGAAATGCCAGCATTAAAAGAAAAAAAAAAACTAAAATGAAGATGATCATTATAAAACTACTTTTTCCAGATAGTCCTCAAACATAATGACATGTGAATTATTGTATGATGACCATTTTATGATGAATGGTTGTTCTTAATTTAGTGGAAAAAATAGTATTTTATTCTGAATTTTGCAGTAAATCATATCCTTACTGAAACCACTATGGCAACAGAACATGTACATGTGTGTGCATGTGTGTATCTATGTGTGTGTATGTGCATGTATGCATGTATGCATATCTATATGTATACCATCTATATCTGTATCTATATAACCTTAGGAGTATCACTGGTTAATAGTATCTCTAGTACCTCATGTATAAAATCAGACATGGAACTGAGGCAGAGGCATTAAGTAGTACAGGAAATACATAGTTTACATAACTTTTCATCTCATTAAAACCCTTCTTTTCTTATTGTAATATTTTCTACAATAATTCTGTGTTTTTTATGTCTTAGTAAATGTGTAAATATGTTTAGTGTGAGGTTGGTAATGGATTTAGCTCATAGGATTACCAAGTTTAAAATGCAAGACAGTAGATATTCATACATATACAGTACTGTGCAAAAGTTTCAGACAGGTGTGAAAAAATGCTGTAAAGTAAGAATGCTTTCAAAAATATATATTGTAATTGTTTATGTTTATCAATTTACAAAATGCAAAGTGAGTGAACAGAAGAAAAACCCAAATCAAATCAATATTTGGTGTGACTACCCTTTGGCTTCAAACCAGCATCAATTCTTACACTTGCACACTTTGTACACTTGCACAAAGTCAGGGATCTTGTAGGATTAGAGTCAGGTGTATGATTAACCAATTATACCAAGCAGGTGCTAATGATCATCAATTTCATATGTAGGTTGAAACACAGTCATTAACTGAAACAGAAACAGCTTGTGTAGGAGGCTTAAAACTGGGGGAGGAACAGCCAAACTCTGCTACTAAGGTGAAATTGTGGAAGACAGTTTCATGTCACAGGTCATACACCATGGCAAGACTGAGTACAGCAACAAGACACCAGGTAGACAGACTGCATCAGCAAGGTCTCTCCCAAGCAAAAATTTCAAACCAGACTGGGGTTTCAGGATGTGCTGTTCAACCTCTTTTGAAGAATCACAAAGAAACAGGCAATGTTGAGGACCGTAGACACAGTGGTCGGCCAAGGAAACTTAATGCAGCAGATGGAAGATACATCATGCTTACTTCCCTTTGACACTGGAAGATGTCCAGCAGTGCCATCAGCACAGAACTGGCGGAAACCAGTGGGACCCATCTACTGTCTGGACAAGTCTGGCCAGAAGTGATCTTCATGGAAAAATTGTGGTCAAAAAGCCATACCTCTGATGTGGAAACAAGGCTAAGCGACTCAACTATGCACGAAAACAGGAACTGGGGTGTAGAAAAATAGCAGCAGGTGCTCTGGACTGGTGAGTCAAAATTTGAAATATTTGGCTGTAGCAGGAGGCAGTTTGTTCGCCAAAGGGCTGGAGAGCAGTACAAGAATTAGTGTCTGAAGGCAACAGTGAAGCATGGTGGAGGTTCCTTGCAGGTTTGGGGCTACATTTCTGCCAATGGAGTTGGAGATTTGGTCAGGATCAATGGTGTCCTCAGTGCTGAGAAATACAGGCAGATACTTATCCATCATGCCATACTATCAGGGAGGAGTGTGATTGGCCCTAAATTTATTCTGCAGCAGGACAACGACCCCAAACATACAGCCAATGTCATTAAGATCTATCTTCAGCATCAAGAAGGACAAAGAGTCCTGGAAGTGATGGTTTAGTCCCCACAGAGCCCTGATCTCAACATCATCGACTCTGTCTGGGATTACATGAAGAGACCGAAGGATTTGAGGCAGCCTACATCCACAGGAGATCTGTGGTTAGTTCTTCAAGATGTTTGGAACAACCTACCTGCCGGGTTCCTTCAAAAACTGTGTGCAAGTGTACCTAGAAAAATTGATGCTGTTTTGAAGGCAAAGGGTGGACACACCAAATACTGATTTGACTTGGATTTCTCTTCTGTTATCTCACTTTGCATTTTGTAAATTGATAAACATAAGCAATTACAATATATATTTTTGAAAGCATTCTTACTTTACAGCATTTTTTCACACCTCCCTAAAACTTTTGCACAGTATTGTATGTATGTGTGTATATGTGTGTGTGTGTGTGTGTGTATGTGTATATATATATATATATATATATATATATATATATATATATATTAAAATTAGAGATGCTAAGCAATGTTTTTCTTTATTTTATTTTTATTTTTCTTATAATGCAACAGAAAGGTAGAAACAGCTGTAAAGCATAATTCTGCTGGGAAGTGAGAAAATGTAATTATGTGCTTCATAACCTGGCCATCTAAAGGGAGCCCTGGATATACTCTATTATACCTAGGTTTAAAATTACCAGGTTAATTGGAACGTACCTAGGTCTTTTTATGTTTATAAAATAAGGGAGACTTGCTGCAGCTAGCATTCATAATTACTGCATTTTTTAAAACTTTTGCAACTATTATTTATGAACAATAATGCAACAATATCCAAAAGCAAAGCCAAATAAAACTGGGTAGCTTAGTATATCGCATTGTGAAATATTTTTGACCCCAGTAACATTTGTAGTTACATTAGCTGGAAAAATAAGCTTGTAATAAGGTATTTATTTAAAAACCTTTGAACAGTGTCATGTTTAATAACTTCCCCCAATTATTTTATTTGTATCACATTCTTGGACTTCAATGGGCCCAATATCAGATCAGTGCGGTCAATTTTTCTAACAATGAACTCATCCTGCAACATCTATGCAAAAATGTAATTTGTTCACCATAGATTTAAACAAGAATTGAAAATTTACATTCCAAATTTAATTTTGTGCCTTGCCATTTTAATATCCAATGCCCAAGTATAGAAATTGAACTAATTGACTCAACAATTTAAAAAAGTCATTGTACTATTCTGCATTGCTACTACTCTTTGTCCTGTCAATTTCTCTCTGGTGATTATCCATAGAAGGATATTTATAATAGATTATCTTATGAGAAAATGAAGGACCAACATGCTACCTTGAGGTCCACATAAAATCCAGCACCCTTTCCCACTGGCACAATGGATCTTTCTTATCAAGTTTCTTTATCTTTTATTTTTAAGCTGTCTTCAAGTTTGATTATATGTTTTGCATTTCAGTAACAGTTTATTTTCATTCAGTCTAATTGCTGTACATGATCTCTGTGCTTTTATACTGCAATTATTTGGCTGTTCTTTAGAGGCACAAACTAGACTGAAGTAGCTTGCCTTCTCCATTTTCTTTTGTTGAAATATATTTCCCCATTAATTGACAACACCAAACATATTAGAATTTTCTCATTGGGGTGCTGTGGTGGCAACAGAAGGACATTGTGTTCCAATCTCTAACTCTTATTGATGTCCATAATTAACACACCATCTTAAACACATTGCAAGACAAGCTTGTAATTGTTTCAAAGCAAAAATATCAGTGCTACTCAAACATAAAATTATTGATTGCATGCTGCATGATAGAGCAAATGCTATGTTAGAAGGATGCTTGGGGAGCACTTATAAGTTGCTTTAAAATGAGCACTTGATTGAAGGAGCTGGGAGGCCTCCAGAAAAAGCAAATATGCAAACTTTCAACTTCACTCTTGAATTTGAACATATAGAATAATCACATTACTTCACTGTTTTTATGTATATTCAAGTTAATTATCAGAAATTACAGTTTGGGTTGAATAGATTCTTATTACTACTCAAGAAGGAAAAAAGAAAAATAAGAATTTACATGACTATTCATCATTAATAGACTATTCAATTAAACGAATATTCAATATGCCCACATTTTGTGTATGCATATTGTGTAATTAATTAATTTATACTTAGTTTACCTAACTATTAAAGAGGAAAAAATATATAGACAATTAAACATATAGAAGTATGTACACAGGCCAATTTTTGAATAGTCAGTTATTCAAAAACCTCCAAGCAACAGATTGTTCAAGTATGGAAAGAGGCGGAAATTTAATGGGATATCCTTCCATCCTTTTAATATCAACCATTTCACAAACATAAGAGTGTATAATGATTACTTCCTTTATCCCTTTCCTAGTTTTGTCATCCTTTATGTTTCAAAAAAAATCAACATCTGCAAAAACTGCCAAATCTTCTAAAACATTTAATATGTGAAATAATGTCTAGGCACAAAGGAGCCTTTTAACCCAGAACCACACCATACAAACACATAGTTTTGTTAACTCAGAAGTGAAGCATATCTTTGTTTCCTATCCTAATGAATTAGCAGGTGCTGATCCACATAAATTGTTATAAATCTAGTTGTAACAAAAGAAACACACATGAGGTCACAGTAGCAAAGGTATGAATTTCTTTTCTTCTTGAACTTTTAGGTCCAAGATATTTAGCCCAAAGAATCTTGATGTCTTTATCTGGACCCAAATAACTAGTGGAGATAACCCACGGGAAAGCGAATCAGGATCTATTTGTTTTTCCAAGGAAGTTATGTGATTATCCAAGACTGTAAGCTGGGTCAAGAACTCATCCTACAATATTTATTTTAACCAGAATGTAAATGATCAAAGTCACAAATGGGCCTTAAAGGAGATATAGCTGAGTGCCAGCTGGAGAAGTGCATTTGCAGTTTATCAAGAAACATGGAGAATGGCTCTAAAATTTTTTGGATTAAGCTTCTAAGATAGATGTCTCTATATAGATAGAGATTAACACTGTGTGTGTGTGTGTCTTTAACACAAATACATTAAAACTGACAAAACTTTCTATGAATTCCATTCCAATCCTTATGATTAGTGTTATCTGTGTAAAGCAGTTAAAACTGGCAATATGGTAAGTGTGGGATCACAATTGAAGGCCTACCCGTTTGAACATGTATGCAACATTGCCATATATCCTGTCAAGCCACAAGTAACTGGTGAACTCAAGAAGAAAGAACCATGCTGATTTCAGAAAAGCATATTCAGCGCTAGTCAGAGTAAAACATAACCTTGAAAAATGTAAAAGTAAGTTTTCAGGCAGATTATAGCACACCACTTAAGGTGGAATCTCTTTGAAATATTTCTTTTCCATGGCTCTCACCTCTGGGCTAAGCTGCCTCTTCTCGTATCCACTGAACTCTTCCTCCTCTGCCTGTTTCCCACGGCCTCTCCTAGCAACAAAAAGTGCGCAGCTTTGATTGTGACCCTGACATCATACAGATTTTGACTCACTCCATGGATGACTATGTTTATGATAACTGTCACAAACAACATTGTTGTGTAAAGGGGTCAGGTGTGCAATCTCTAAGTGCTGGTTGCTCACACAAAGACATAGAGAGGAGATACTCAACGTGGTCCAGCCTTTATCTGCAACTATCCCTTTAAGGGCCAATGCTTATAACTGAGGTCTAGCCATATCAGAACAAACAAAAGGGATATAGAAAAAAAAGAAGAGAAAGAAGAGAAATCAACAAAGAAGCTGAAAGTCTCTTTATGTGAGATACCAGGCAGCAAACAGAATATTTTGAGTCTAAGCAGACAAATTCTTTTAACCTCCTGGCAGTGAGATTTCTTGAAAGGACTTGCACAGCAATAGCTGATCAGAGCAGAGTTCTTCTAGATAAAAGAAGGCCTTGAGTGAAATGAGAGATGTTTAACAGAATTCTTCCAACAGCTTCCAACAGCTGTATAATCCCATCTTTTTTGTCCCCTGTAGTCTACTAGCTAAAGTAAAACTAGACCTTTTCCTTCAGCTCCTTAACAACTGGGCTGTTATATTTAGTTTCTTAGGACTCAAACGCTGAAAACCATCTTTTTTTTTAAATCACTTCTCCTCCCCCACATGGCTTGCCACTGAACTGGAAAGTATCATTTTTCTGTGATAAACTGAACACTTATTACAAATATCCTTTGCTAGTTTCTAGTGCCAAAGCTGGATGCCAATAAAAATCCATTTAGAATTATTTTATTAGTTTTTTGCTTTTCTTTTTCCCAGACTAACTCCCAACCACACACCAACAGGGACTAAATTCAAAATGTAAAAAATGACAAATGAAACAGGACCTGATTCTAAGAAATCTCCAGATCTAAAGGATATTTTGTATTTGCTTCAGTATAAATAGTTTGGGGTATTATAAATTACTGTAGCAGATTTTAGCATGAAATACTTTTGAAAATACTTCAGTGGCATCATCTTAAATTTTAAAATTGCAAAACTATCCAAATTTATTGCTCCCTTGGAACAAAAAGTCTGTTTAGGAACTACACATCTGATCACAACAGCTATTGACAAAATTGGGAGGGAGATAGAAGTTGTGATCATTTTTCTTTCTTTTCCTTTTTCATGAAGACCAAGAGCAAGATAGTTCAAAAACATACCAGCTGTACATAATTATATATCTATTATGGTCATATTTGCTATGACCTCTCAATTCTTTATGTGCCAACATTATTAAATGCCTACTCATAAGGACAATTCTGTTGTTATTGTTTAGTCGTTAAGTCGTGTCCGACTCTTCGTGACCCCATGAACCATATTGCGCCAGGCCTTCCTGTCCTTCACTGCCTCCCTGAGTTTGCTCAGTTTCATGCTCATTGCTTCAGTGATGCTATCTAACCATCTCATCCTCTGCCGTCCTCTTCTCCTTTTGCCTTCAATCTTTCCCAGCATCAGGGTCTTCTCCAAAGAGATCTCTCTTCGCATTAGGTGACCAAAATATCTGAGCTTGAGCTTCATTATCGATCCTTCCAATGAGCAATCAGGGTTGATTTCCTTAAGGACAATTCTACTCTATCAATTATATATGTTTAAAGGAATGTCTAAATAGGAGCTATAATACCTATGAGAAATAATGGAAGTTTGTTCTTACAACACCACATTGCATATAATTCAGTGTACCATTAATTTATTACTGATTTATATGTAATGTGTGAAATTTATTTTAAAAATTCATTCTGGCCTTCAAGGCTAGGAATAAGAATTTTGATGAGATGGAGTAAAGGTTGAGTTGTCTCCTTAGAATGCCAGCAAAGTCAGTATATTTTGAAGGGTCTAAGATTGAAATTGTTTCATTAAAAATCTCAGTGAGTTTCTAGAAAATTTCTGATTCATATATTTTTACCGTTCAGATAGTTCCGCTGTCAAGGGTTGACTTGGAGGAACATGCATATGCATTTATTTGTAAGTTATATAATAAAAATGTATGTAGTTTAATCAAAGCTGATAATTATTTGTAATGCATATGTTCTTGTGTTTAATGCAGTAAACAAAAGCATACTATTTACTGTAAATATACTTTGACCCTTGTATCTGAGCAATTAGATTTTTATTACTGATTAAACAAGGTGTTCTACTCCTGTTGTGTAAGGATTACAGAGCCACAGAACACCACGTTAGCAGTAAGCTAGGTCAAGAGGCTACAGACTGAGCAAAGCACTCAGTCAGTTACAAGTAGGGTCAGAAATTAGGCCATAGGACAAAAATAGGTTTCCAATAGAGGCAAGCATCAGGCAGGATCACAATATAATGCAAGCTTCCAAAACAATCAAGGGTCAAGAAGCAGAGTCCAGTCATACAGAAAAAGTATGACAATAAGAGAGTATCCAAGGCCAGTGTGCAAATATTGTTTCAGTCTTAACTTTTAGGAACTGTGGTATAACACCCAAGCATCAACTACTAGCCATCACTCACTCAAGAAAGAGCATTCGTTTTATATCTGTCCTTTAGTCATGTACCAAGTCTCTGGACTTTAATCCTCAAGCACCTCTTTTCATAGGACTAAGCAGTACCTTGGCTTTTACCTCTGATCCAGTTAGTCACTCCTTGGCAATGTGAAGATCTAGACACACTGGTATTTTCAAACTCAGACTTATATAAAGCAGGTCACCCTGAAGGCTCATCCTCAATGGCATCTTTCTCAGGGATGCATGGCACTGATGTAAATAAGTCAGAATTATTGATCCATCTGCTTGTTATAAAATAGTGGCAAATGCTTCAAAAAGAATGACTGATTATCACATAGTTTCAAGAACCTATCATTCCTAGATAGAGCGGAATAGATAGATAGATAGATAGATAGATAGATAGATAGATAGATAGATAGATAGATAGATAGATAGAGTTTTAGTTCATTTGGTTTAGGGTTTAAAATTATTCTTGTCATTATTTGTCATAATACTTTTGCTTGTATGAATACTTTGCTCGTGTGAAATTTTAATAGGAGTTTATAAAGGGTTTTTTTTTCCCCTTTAAATATCCCTACTTTTTATTTTGTTTGCATTTTCCTGAATCTTTTTTCTATCTTATACTTGTTTCTAAATATTTGTCCAATTAAATTTGCTGTCACACTGGTTTAAAATTATGGCCCACAATGTTACTCCAGCACAACAGCTGACTTTCCCATACTAAGCACTTATTTAATGGCATGCTGGCTCTCCAGAGCATTTAAAATATTATTGCTGATTAAGGGAAAAGTGTGATGTAGCTGGAAAATGGCATCTTTACAATATGAAGAAGATTTGAATCCATATTTATCAAATTATACTTCTATCTATTTAACTGAATAAATTTATAAATACCAATTCATATACTATAAACTGTATGTGTAGGAATTGCTGTTATTCTTACATTTGTTTACCTAGAAAAATGCGAAGTTATAGCACACTGATGTACTAATACAATATTCCAAATGTGCAGCTAAAAGAAATTGTTAATAGATTGAATTTTCATGTTTTGCTTCTAAACCCTGATCAGGGAAGTAGAAATTTGTTTATCTCACATTCTAATGCAAACTTACCTAATAAAATAACACGCTAATAGAAATTTGTTCATTCTTTATAATCATTCATTCATAAAATTTATATAGCCACCCATCTTGTTCTCATACTCTGGGAAGCTACAATACATTAAAAACCAAGATAGGAAATGAAACAATAAAATTTAAAAAGACCTATAACAAAAATGATACAATAAAAACAACATTTCTGACACAAGCCACTAAGTTGGAGCTAGCCTAACGTTCTGGCCCCAGCAGTAGGGAGAAGTGTCAGATTTGTAATGCCTTCCTACAGGCTAACAGAGTTGGGGCCATCTGAATCTCAGGGAAATGCCGCTCCAAAGGGCAAGCACTATGGCAGAGAAGCCATGTCTTCTGGATCCCATTAAATAGCATTGTTTCACAGAAGGTACCCAGATCATGCCACCAGATCTAGTGGGATGAGCATACACAGAGATAAATGATTCCTCAAACAACCTGGCCCTATGACATGCAGGGCTTTATAGACAATAACCAGCACCTTGACTTGCACCCAGAAGTCTACTGGGAGCCGGTGCAACTCATGGAGCAGTAGTGTTACATGGGCATACATTCTTAACCAGCTGCAGCTTTTGAATTCTTTTCAAAAAAGCACTCTTGCAAAAGTCCAAATGAAAAACGACTAAGGTGTGAATGTCTGTGAGCAAGGCTTCCCAGCCTATGAATATGCACAATTAGTGCACAAGGTGACTTTATGCAAAGCTTCTCTTAGCCATAGTTGCCACCTACTCTTTGACCTAGTTATGTGAGTCAAAGACAACCACCAAATTGTGCACCAATTCTATCTGGGCAGATGCTACCCCTTTCAGAGTTAAAGATGAAAAAAACTACAGATTCAGGGAAGTGTAAAACACTTAACAATTCACTCATGCTAGAGTTGAGATGAAGCTTGTCTTTTTTTTTTCCCACCATCCAGACCTCCACTGCCTCCAGATACTAGGAAACAATCCTGAGAGCTTCACTTGGTCAGCAAGAAGCAGAGGTGTATATTTGATGTATATTTGATTAGCATACTGATCATATTTGACCCCATGATGGATGACCTTGGCTTCCAGCAGTTCCATGATGATTCCATGTTGAACTGGCAGGGGGAGAGAGTAGAGCAGAATGGTACCCCCCACTCCCAACTCCCTATGTCAGCCCAGAAGAATGCCATGGCTGATGGGATGAAAAGCTACTGAAAGATCAAGGAAAGCAAGAATTGGTGTGTCACCCCTGTCTAAATACTATTTAGATTCTTCAGCATTCTTTCATAAAATTATGTTCAAAAGAAACATTGAATGATACTAAGATGCATGCATTTCAGAGATACTCTGCATCTAAGTGTTAGTTGTTGGTCTAAAGGCTAAGTATAAAATATATTGCATGAATTACTTAGATAATAAGGGATGAGAGAGGTGAAAAGATGAAAGTATCACAGAATTGTTGAGTTAATGTGACCATATAGCTTATAATACCCCAAAACAGATGCTTATGGCATTGTCTATACACTTAAAATTATAGCTATAACAAAACAATATGTACCTAGTACAGAAAAATCAATGAGTGCATTGATTTGACAATGGTATACAGTTAAAATTCTTATGGTTCTCTTGATTAAAAAAAAAAAACATGCTACTTGTGGAAATTCAAAAGCAAGTGGAATAATGAATTGTTTCTTACTACAAACTGACAGATCATTGACTAAAATCTGCTTCAAGCCTTGCTAATTAATAAATAAAAATTAATTAATGGAAATTAGGGAAATTAATTAATGATGCTGTAAAAGTAAAAAGTAAAAAGTAAGCTTGACTCCTACTGATTTCATAGACATATTTGCCAGGCTAGTCTATAGCCCTGGGATTTCTGAATGGTCTTGATCCAAGCACTAGATATAGTAGGTCTGACAAAGCTTAGCATTTTTCAAAATTAGCCTCATTTTTTAAGGTGCTGCTACAAAGATTAAACCAAGGGTTTTGAGCCACCTCAGTCACTCATGTTCTTCCAGAATGTTTGTTATATAACAAAGCTATTGCGTGTCAATGGAGATGTTTTCAACTTCAGTACAGAAATTCAGATATGTAATTTGC
This sequence comes from Python bivittatus, assembly GCF_059951505.1. Lineage (NCBI taxonomy): Eukaryota > Metazoa > Chordata > Lepidosauria > Squamata > Pythonidae > Python > Python bivittatus. Next base: position 29,483,831 of record NW_028277074.1, read on the forward strand.
CTTGCCTATCTGCCTATTTACTATTAATGTAAAGCAAAAACATCTAAACTTTAATCACATAATTTTCCAAATTATTCAGAATATGTTCATTTAGAGTGTGAAGGTGGAGAAATGCAAAAATGTCTTAGATCAAGCTAAAGTTGGATGAATTTTCTTTTCTTTTTTTTTTATTTCTTGCAAATGGGACAGTAGGAATGTGATTTTTAAAAGAAATATGATTATAGTAAAAACAATTTCTTAATCAAATAGAAGATTTTGAATACTTATTCCTAAAGTCTGTGTTACATCCTGATGTATTTAACTACACTGGCAATGCTAAATAGGTACTGTCATTTCTTTTCTGAGAACTGTTTCATCTTTAACAGCTATTCAGCAGAAAAACACATCATGGACCTTTCCATGCTGAGGATATCTGTACCTTTTGAATTTTTCAGTGTGGATCTGTGAAAATTTAGCTTATTTTCACCACAGTCTGCAAGATCTTCATAAATGGCATGAAAATAATTTGAATTTTTAAAAAAACTGAATGTGCTAAAAAAATAACCCAAAGGAACAGATACGTCCATGTCTAATCAAGATGGGAATATAAAGCCAAAGCTTAGGCTTGATTAAAAAGGGGCAATTATTTGAGTTTGCTGCCATACTCAGGCTGAGCTCTAATTCTACGACTGCTCTGTTTCTTTAGAAATTTGCTATCCTTTGCTACAGGCTTCCTTGGATTTCTTGTCCTCTTCCCAACATAACACAATTTCTCATTTCCACTTCATCAGAGTGTATTGTTCTGAGTGAACTTGGTTTGTATTTCACTGTCTGTTTTTCACAGTATTCACAGTTTTTCACAGTCCCTTCTCAATATATTTAATCTCCTGAATGACTTTCTGTAGTTGTCCACAGAAGAACTGACTACAAATTTAAGTGGTTTGACTGAAACATTTTATTAGGATTCTTCATATGCAAAAGTATGTTTGGATGTGGACCAGTTTGATGAGACAAAATGGAACAGTTTGATCCATTTTCATTCATGAGTATAGCGGTAATTCAGCGAAGACATTTCAGGTTATCAGCAAGGTGAACAAACTATGGCTCAGACTAGGCACTGGGCAAGAATTCCCTCTGCCCATGTCAGATCTTAACAAAGCCTTATTATATATTTTCTTATCCGAAAGACTGAAGAGTGCATCTGCAATATTGCTACAGTTCTTGCAAGGTCAGAGAAAAATTTAAACCCATAAAAAAACACACCAGAAGCACACTTCTCCCAAAACAGACCCAGAACACGTGAACCTCTGAGATTCTGTGGCAGCCTTTTTCTCCCTCCCTGCTTTACATCCTTCAGTCTGTTCTAAACACTTGGCATTGCATCTCAAGGCTTCTGAAGCAGGAAGATGAATTTTCATAATCCCCACTCATCTGGATTTGAGTTAATTAATAAATTGCTTTTTAATATAACAGTATTCGTGCAGAGTGGAGATCAGCAATTGCTTCTTTATACAAGGCAGGGTTGTCTATAAGTTCTCCAACTGGTTTCAGCATAATTTTATGGTCTCAACAGCTAATGTGGAAAAATTCTCTGGGTGTGGATCACCACTATAGACTTGCTTTTATTATAACATTGTTGTTTTATTGAATCCCATAGTACTGTCAAAATAATAGTAAACAGGGGAGCCAAACTAAACATTGGCATACAGTATAGGCTTGGCAAACCATTATATTTCAGTCTCATTCCCTCATGTGTAGGGAGGGTATAATGACCTCCCTCCCTCAGAACTTAGTCTGACAAACCAATGAAAATGGCAAAGCAGCTTTCAATTAAAAGGAGTAGTAGAAATTAAACCTTTCAACTGAAGCATAATAAGTCTTGTGTTCATTATTTGCAAGGGATTAAAAAAGAAATGAAATGAGTTTACATTTATTTCATTGTGCAGGCTCTGCAGGACTTGAGGGTGTAAAATGTAGGGGGAAAAAGCAGTCGTAATAAAATAATGCTGACTCCAACATATGAGAAGATTGAAAATAAACATCAGAATATATTTGGATGAACCTTTTTCAGACCATAAATTCATTTTAATAGGCTAATTCTGTTAGGCAATCTCTATAGTGTGAGAAAGAGAAGGGAATAATGAGGCTTTTCTCCCTCTGGCAGTAGTCACAGTCATAACATAGCTGCTAGCAAGAAACTGAGTAGCCTAAATAATTGGCAGAGGAGGTCTTCTGCTGCTCATCAGTCGCAATAGAGACATTGAGGTGTGGCAAGTACAGGTTGGCGGCTGACAGGGTTACACTGGGAAATGCACAAGACTTCCTGCTCAGCAACTGATTCCTCCAGGAACCCTGGAGGCATGATTATATTCTTCCCAGACACAATGCTTCACTTTCCTTTTGCAGAACTCTGCAGTTCCCCATTGCTTTATAGATACTTAATTAATCTCAATATACATCTGCCCAGAAGTTTCATAAAATAGCTTGAAAAAGAGAAAGCGGGGGATGCCACCCTATGCTCTTTGTACATTGAATTTCAGGAAATGTAATTCTCAGGGAAATGTAAAATGCGACAAAATGGCATCACCCATAGGTATCTTAGAAAAGCGTATAAATGATGCAAAACAGAAAACCCTTGCTGTTAAATATTGAAAGAGACACATTTAGTAGCTGAAAGCAGAAAGTGATTTATAAAGAAATTCAGATAATAAAAACAAAGAAAGAACATTAGCTTTTTCTAATGTTTCAATGGCTTTCAAGAGATAATATAATGTGTCAAAATGCTGGTGATTAAAGAGAGAAAGAAACATCAGTGGCAGAATTACCTCTGGAATTTTGCCTATTGATACAGAATTCAAGCCATTAACTCTGTTCCAATTTATGTTACTTTGGGAAGTAAACATTTTGATAACTTCTTAAAAATATGGATCCAGACCTTATAATGTGTATCTTTAACAATCTACAATATACTATAGCAGTAAATAATATCAAAAATAAACATATTAACTAATTAACTCTGTATCTTTGGTACAGCTCAGTCTCCAAATTTCCTTTTCCAGATCCTCAGCCATTTGTAGGGCTTCTGGCATTAAGATCTTGAATTATACTCAGCTTCTGCAATTTAACATATTATATCTCTAACTTAATAGCCAGTTGGATGTAGAGGTTAAAGGCACAGGACAGAAAACTGGGAGACTGTGAGTTCTAGTTCTCAAAGCCCAGTCAACTCTCTGAGCCCCAGGAAAGAGACAATGGCAAACCACTTCTGAATATTTTGCTAAGAATATAGCACGGACTTGTCCATGTAATTGCCAGGAGTCGAGACTGACTCAAAGGCACCAAAAAAAAAAAAAAAAGGTGGGTGGGTGACTAAGAACCCTTTCTCTATATTTGTCAAATTAATTATATCTCCACTGATATTGCAGGCCAATAATGGATTTAAGTTAGAGGAATGCAGATTTTGACAGTGTTAGAAAACTGGGTCAGTTGTCTCCAACAAGGAGGTAAATTTTCTACCAGGCAATTATAAAGAAGAGTAAACGGGCACAATTTAAGATTTAGACTGACAGAAATATAGTCAGGTGCTACCTATTGTCTTTTTGTTTAAATGAGTTTAAACCACCAAAGCCAGGTGAACTTTTACTGTATGTATTATCTTTCAGAAATCCTGTAGAGTAAGTGATGTGCCAGACAAAGGATGGAGGCAAATGTTGCGTTTTAAATGCAGAAAAGAGATGTTTCCGGGAACTACAGACCCAGGTAATAAATTAATCAATCTATACTACCAAAACCAGCATGGATTTGTCATGAACAAGCTATGCCAGACTAACCATATTTCAGTTTTTTCAAATGGATGGCTTCCTTAATAGATATGGGAATGCTGTAGACATAATGTATCATGCTTTCAACAAATATTTGACAATCTGAGTAGCAGGCTAATTAACTATGGGCTGGAAACATAAGACTCAAGTGAGGCATAAATGGCTTGAAAATCATCCTCAAAGAATGATTTTTTACTAGAATGGTCATAAGTACTGAGTAGGTTTCCAGGTTCATTCCTGTATTCTCCAATGTTGTTCATTAATGATTTGCTTGAGGAAAAAGAGAGAATATTTATTACATTTGAAGATTTTTTAAAAATTCCTAATAGTAAGAACAGTTTTATAGTGAACCAATCACCAGAGAAGATGGTTGGTTAGTCAAGTGTTATGGATGCTTTAATTTAAATTCCTGGAAAAACCAGGGGTTGAATTCATTCTCCTAAATTACCAGTTTCAACTCTATAATGCTATAAATGGGGAATTATAGATAGCTATACCTTCTTCCAGTATATTCATACCATTCTCCTCTTCTTTCTTTTCAGTTTTTGGAAAGGCATTCTCCATTCTGAGCCCATTAAATGTTCAATTTTCACATTTGTATGGATTACTTTTATTTTCACCCTTTCCTTTTTCACTAGGTATTTCTGAATGATATCATTCTGAAAATTACAGGATACTCCCAAACGTGCTGATAACTTCCTTCATTTGTTTTGGTGACAATTATGACAACATTCTTCAGTTAAATTTACTGTTAGATGATAAGATAAATTCAAAATTTCATTTAGACATCTTTTTTTTTTCCTAAATGGAAGTACTAGTAGACTACCAGCTGGACACAAGAAACAATTAAAAAGTTAAACCACCAGTAAAAAGATCAATGTAATCTTGGACAAGGTTAACAGAAGCATTGGGTTCAGATCATAAGGGGCAATAGTTCCATTGTACAGGTAGTCTCCAGTTTAAGAATGAGTTCTGTTTCCAAGGTCTGTCCTTAAGTCAAATTTGTATGTAAGCTGGAACAATAGTTTTATTGTATAATACTATATAAATAGTATTGCATAATTAACTCAAACGATTGTGTATTTAACTCAAATTTTGCTACAATAGGCTCCGTCCTTAACTATGAGTCATCCTTAAACCGGGAGTTCTTAATCCAGGGACTACCTGTACTTGTGTTGCTTTCACTGTGCTTAAAATACTGGGCCCAGTTCTGCGCATCTCACAAATCATAAAAAGAAGTATACACTGTTGCAATGCCAATCAGTTTATTGCAGTATTAGACCAGTACAAGAAGTGTTTCAATGAGGGATCTGTAAGAACCTATAAAGCTATCTTAAGAAACCAGTAAATAAAATTTGAGCCAAATTATTCAACAGGAAATTAAATTATAGCTAATAAAAATATCAGAAGCCAAACCTAAAGCCAGATTGAATGAAGCCAGGATTTTCCCTAAATTCTAGGAAAAAGAAAGATTTAGCATGGCATAATAGAAGTTGAAGCCAATAACAAATCATGAATCATCATTTTAGTGGTATAGTTCACATTGCTATAATTCAAAAGCTATAGCACAGCTTCCTTGGCCCCTTCAACAATTTAACTATAAATCTGTTTGGAAATAACTGTAATCTGATAGAGGCAAAAACTGAAAACAAAAATAATAAGATAATTATAAGATAATTTAATGTAACTTCCTTATGATTGTTGTAGTTTCCTGAATCAGTCCATTGAATATGACCTCCAAATAGTAGTACATATTTACACATAAATAACTATATTTCAGACAGTGTAGCAATGTAACAAATTAAATAAACCTTATAATTTCCATTGTTAAACTGTCATAAGCCCTTGCTGATGTACTGAAAATCATCCCAACATCTACCAATAAATCCTACCTATCTTTCCTCTCACTCTATTCCAGTGGGTATATTAATTCAGGATTTCAGCCTGTGCTCCTTTACAAAGGAGCCATGAAAGTGACATCTATGGCAATGGATCTTCTGTCTGCTGAGGTCAGTTGAAAAATGTTTTGTGACTTTAATGGCCTTTCAAAATGGGGTGGAATGAACAATGTAGAACAATTACTCTTCAAAAGGGATAGCTTTCCAGTTCCATCTACTCTGCTAGTCTTGACTATTGAAGGTGTTTTCCATTTAAAGAAAGAAATCTTTTCTGCCTTATTGGCCAAAGGATACAAAATCCATTTATGCACATACTAAAAACCATCTTGTTTTAATTCATTTAAGTTTTATGTTATACTATATCATCTATATATCAAAACTTTTGTTGTTACATTTACATCTCAGTCTTCATAGAAATATTCTTAGGATGCAGAACGTTAAAAAAAACAACCCTCTAAATAAAAATGAGTGACATCAATAACATTAAGTACAGATTAAAAATGATGAAACATACTTAGGAGCTACTTTTATAGTGCTGACTATAAAAATATGGGTGAAAATATCAGTTCAAGTGGGTATACATGGGGACTGAAAAATTAAAATGGCTTTAGTGAGTCTTTTAAGTATGCCCTTTCCTTGATAGTTAATTTTCACACCGGTCTCAAATTATTGATTTGTATCAGTTCTCTGGGATTAAACATTTTTAGTTACCAATCTGGAGAGAGAACTTGTATTGTCAATTGAGTACTTTTGTACCTCAATTCATTCTCAGTCTCTAAAATTAGCTTCTTTTTATATATAATGTTCTTTTCATCACAGATACCTCATTCAGTTTTAAAGCATAGAGAAAAAAATCAATACCTAGAAGTCCAGAAACTCAAACTTATCATCTTCCATATTGAAAACAAAAGTTTAAAATAGACCTTTACATTGCTGTACAACATAAGCAACTGCTAATCTGCCAGCAAATTTTCAAGGAGAATAAATAACACTTTTGTCTATTGTCTATTCATTATTTTGTTACTATTACCTAAACAAAAGAAAACAAAACTTCTGAGAAAATATGTATTTCAAAGTTTGTTTCAAGATATATTTCTGTTCTACCACAAATGGGGAATAGATCTGAGGGAAAACCACAGTTAACTCAGGAAATTGTTTCCTTTATCCAGTAGACACTGTTGCTCTGGAGAATATTTTCATAGGGAGTAAACTCTGTGTGTGTGTGTGTGTGTGTGTGTGTGTGTGTGTGTATGAGGAGCGTACTGAGACTTCAATGTTCGTGGCCCCCAAAGTCTTGGGTTTGGTTCTCAGAGTCTTGCAAATTTCACACCAAACTCTAGTATACAGGTATATTGAGCAAATGAGAGCAAATCTTAAGTTATGTGGGACCATTCATATTTATTTGATTTGATGCTTTATCCAGGTCCTACCTAATGTTGGAGGTTTGCTTCTCCAAATGCTACACCCACATTTAATGCTACTATCCGCTGAAGAAAGTTATGCCTTTTTGGGGTATAAAATATGGCTTGGGAATCCTCTACTGCCACAAGTAAATAGCCTTCATACACCAGTTCTGAGGAAGAAAATCAACTAGCTTTTTCTTACTTCAGTTATAAGTACAATTTTTTTCAACCAAGTGTAGTGAAAAAAGAAATGATTCACTGCTGTTCAGTGGCACAATGCAGGCTAATTCTAGCATTACATTATTATTCCTTAAGAGCTTGATAAATGCATGGAAATCTCTCTCAGTGATGGTGTCAAGCATCTGATTCACTGCAAAGACATGAAGTTGACTGAGTAGTGTTTGGTGTTGGGACAGTTATCTCTTTATGATAAGAAGCAGAAGTGTTTGTGACTTTAAAATACATTTTTCCAAAATTTTCCATAATAATGTTATATACCAGAGTCATAAAACAGTTGAAAGACAAACCTTATAATACCTAAATAAACATTCAAGAAGTTTAACACAGATACAGAATCTAAGATAAATAAATGTTTAGGATTTATGACTTCAACAACTGCTATTAGCCTATGTCTGAATTTTATTGCTACCCCTATTGAAACTGCAACATATAATTAGCCACATGATGAGTAGAAAGTAAACATTAATAACATTATGCCTTATCTATATTTTTGACATGTTAACATGAGTGCTATCTAAAATTAAGAGCCACTTACATGTATATTTGCTTTTCAGATTTTTTTCCCCCAAATAGTTATGAAAACAAACTAAATGTAAAGGGATTACTTTGACACTTGTGTGTGTGTAATATATATATAAGTTTTTCCTCTAAAATAGCATAAAGAATAGAACAGTATAAAAATTAGCACAGAGTCCACTTCCTTTTATACAAAGTATAATCTTTGGAATCTGGCCTATACATGTTAGGAAAGCACAGAGCCACGTTTATATATATAATGGACTTTAACAAATAAATGGGGGACGCGGTGGCGCAGCGGCTTAATGATGCTGAAAGTTGCCAGCCAGAAATGGCTGACACTTCGGCGGTTCGAGTCCAGCCTTTGCGCTAAACAGGGTGAGCTCCTGTTTCCTCCCCAGTTCCTGTCAACCCAACAGGTCGAAAACTCACGTGAGTAGATAAATGGGGACTCTCACTCGGGTGGGAGGAAAAATGCTGGCGGCGCTTGCATGGGAGTCAGGAGCAGTTGCCGGTAAGCGCAAAACCGCGCTCGCATGCAACAGAAACCCCGCCTCCTGTGCTCGCCAGCTGGGCTCTGCTCTAGGAAGGAGGCACTGGCAAACCACTTCCGAAATGATTGCCTTGAAAACTGCAAGGACTCGTCCAAGCAGTCACTGCAGGGTCAGTAATGACTGAGCGCAGACAAAAAAACAAAAACAAAAAAACAAAAAAAAAACAAATAAATAAAGCTGCTCTCCCCCCGCCCCCAACTTCCAAATATAGGAATGAGTGAGGGTGGGTGTCTGTGTTTGTCATGTATGTATATATTAAAGAGAAAGTTTCACTACATGAAAAGAAAGGCTGGAATATAACTGTACAGAGCGCTTCCATATCCATTATTCCAGCCCTTCAGAAAGTCCTGTCTGGCTGCACAGTCTCATTTCACAGACATAATAGGCATCAAAGTTGTTCAGTGCTATATAGAATTTTGTTCTCTGCCCATTTAGTTGTTGTTATTTTATGTTATTTAAGGTAATGAGCCAGTTTGTTGACTATACAGTGAAAAGTCACAGCAACAAAATAATGGAAAAATGGGCCAGTGATTTGGCAAGAGTAGCCAAACAGATCTTTCAAAGAGGAAATCGGATGTTCCTTGTACACAGTCTGAGGCTCCAGGCAAATACTATGTACTCAGGGCTCAATGGCCTTTATTAAGGCAATAATAAAGTAAGCCTTGTTTTGACACTGCAGCTGCTGAAATCTCTTCAAGTTGCCATCCTCAAAAATTCTTTCTCTACTATTTCTCTTTAGTGTTTGAGATGACCTGGAAATAACCTTGCTTTGAGCAATAGGATAGCATCCTAAAAGTCAAATTGAATATGAAATGCAACTAGTTCAGCTTGATAAACTTGTTTATTTTTCATCCACTTAGTAGCTACACTTCTATGCATGGATAAAGAAAATAGAGATTTTCACTCTCACATTCCATTCCTATGGCATTTTACAAAAATAATCTGAGATATATGTACATGTTTCACAGTTTTATAATATTTTGATTATTTATTTGCACTGAGGCCAGCATGTACTCACATTATTCAATATACTATATGCATTTAAATAGTTGAGACTCTACCTTTGGTAATAGCCCTCTAAACCACTTAACATTGCATTAAAATGCACAAAAGCTTGTAAAGTAGGAAAAATACAAAATTTTAAATAAATAAGTAACACAGAATACAATTACTTTCAGAAGTCAGCAACAAGAACTCTAAAACAGTGAGGTCAGGGAAACAAATGGCATGATGAAGTATAATTTGGAGAACAAATATTTGCTACGTAGTGCAGTGATTCTCAACTTTATTTTTATACACATCTTTATACTCACTGAAAGTGTCTATATATTAGCTGCAATTAGCAATGCACTGCAGGACACTCACAAGATGTCACCATTGAATTCATTCAATTTCTAATGGCCGAAGTATATGAGGTCAATTAATCTCTCAAAATATTGATGTTTCTACCAGAAATCCTGTGATAATTTAGGCAATCTAAGCAGTTATTCTGGTAGTTGGGAAGCTGGAGCTGTCTACAGTACTTTCTACTTGGCTGTATTGGAAAAGCTTATTCTTTTGGAGTAAATAAGGCTTCTTTACAAATAATTCAAATAAGAGGAATATGGCTATATTTTCTGACATTATGCTGTAAAGCTCCAGTCAGATAGATGAGAAAGATAAAGGTGGTAGTACTGTTACTCCTTGGAGTAATCCTAACAGATAATCATTTATTTTGGAGAAAAATAGGAGATGCTAACCTCCCAGGCCTTCAATGTTATTGCTGCTTCAGTTGCTGCTCTTTTATGATAAAGCAAAGATCTACTCTTCTGATGTGAGTTGCTAGCCATGAAAACCTGGTCACACAGTGCACTTGTACCATGGAATTGGGGCATCTGTTTTGGCATCCAAACAATCTGAAGCTTCTAATTCATCCAAGTAACATGACAGACACTGGTAGGAAACCGAAATAAATCCAGAGTTTCTTTTCTGAAGGGCATTGACATAATATACCAAAACACTATTTGTCATGCAGTGGAGGGGTTCATAATTCATGAAATCTGCTGTTCTGCTCAGAGAGTTTGTACTTTCCTAAATATAGACTTCCCTTAAATTGTATTATATTTGAGACAGTTTCATACTATGCAAATGTACATAAGAAAAGATACGTACAAAATACAAATAGTATGGAAAAACAATAAAATTGCAGAAGACTTTTTATTGCTTCTTAAAACAGAATAGAGTTCAGAGAACTGGAACAAATTAATATTTCAATGCATGTTATACTGTCATAGACTAATTCTCAAATATTATCCATAGAAATAAGTGATCACAAATTTGCTCCAAGGATATATTAAAATAGCTCTACAAAGATTAAAATATGAGTGAAGCATCATTTAAGTATCAATATACTATCCCATTTGGTGCAATTTTATAATGATGTGCATACACATTCTATTTTCCAGATAGTGGTCTGTAATAGAGAATTGCAGAACATTTATATGCAGGAATTAGCATTTTGGAACTACAGCAAATATCTCCATTCCTGACAGGGTGAATAGTAGGATTACATTTTATTGGTTTTATAAAGATGGGTGAAGTTCAAGGCAGGGGAGTACAACATTCATTAATAATTGCAGAACTTGTTGTTGTTGTTTAGTCGTTAAGTCGTGTCCGACTCTTCGTGACCCCATGAACCATATTGCGCCAGGCCTTCCTGTCCTTCACTGCCTCCCTGAGTTTGCTCAGTTTCATGCTCATTGCTTCAGTGATGCTATCTAACCATCTCATCCTCTGCCGTCCTCTTCTCCTTTTGCCTTCAATCTTTCCCAGCATCAGGGTCTTCTCCAAAGAGATCTCTCTTCGCATTAGGTGGCCAAAATATCTGAGCTTGAGCTTCATTATCGATCCTTCCAATGAGCAATCAGGGTTGATTTTCTTTAAAATAATACCATTTTTTCCAACAAAATGTCCCTAACTATAATCCTATATGAATTGTTATATTGCATTTGGTACCTGCTTCACCCAAAAGGTCAAACTGTACTAGAAAAAAGCTTATTGGGGGCCACATTTAACAATGGGAGACACATCTAATTGCTGGCACCTACCCCCAGTATGATTATGCATGTACAGATTAATACAAGCACACTCATTCATTTATACATAACTGTATTTACAAATAACAAATATAATGGAAAACACATTCCTCCCTCTCTAAAATAGTGTGGCACAGGTATTAGGCTTCAAACTGATACCAACAGAAGCCTGATTCAATATGGAAAGAAGGAAGATCAGAGATTATTCAAAGAGGACACAGAGAGTTCAAAATGTTCAGAGATGGAGCAATTCTCCCTCAAAATATTTTTAGCAGCAGTTCATCTACACAATGCATCTGACTGAAGCACAGAGAAAAGCTATTATTAGGCTAATCATGCTTTGAAAAATATTCAAAAGAAGTGCAGCACCTCTTTAAAGCAGATGCATCATTTCCAAGGTTTTCATGCAAACCTAAAAAAATGTGTCTCTTTAATGAGATTAATCATTAATGCAGCCATATTTTAATGTAAGCCTTTTTTTTCATGATGCAGAAGCCTAAAAGAAAATGTAGCTACTTCAAAGATGTGCTGCATTCATAACCCACATGTTCAAAAGCTTCTGTTCCAATTTGTTTTTAAAGCAAGCACAGTTCTAGCTGTTATCTGATATAAGATGCTAACAGAAAAGGAAAGCTTGTATTTTTTTATAAAGGTCAAGGTTCCTGGGAAGACATTGCTGGATCAGATGAAGAATCACATGCAGTGTATCTGGTACATAGGTCAGAGGTTTCTCATATTTATAGAATTATTAAATAGATTATGTGGATTAAAACATGGTATCTGGCAAATATGGAGGGGCAATGTCAATGCCTTTTAAATAAAATTTAATCCCAAACCTTAAAATGCAGAAGATGGAAAGCAATTTCACTATCTTTCAGCTTTCTACTCTATATACTTCAGTCTTAATTTGGAATAGTAAAAAAAAAGTTATAATATATTTACCTATGGAATACTTGCTTTAGATTTTCTCTGCAACCTCATTATTGTTTACTATCCTTAAAAACAATGACAAAGTAGATCAGATAATACTAGTTTATGATTGCCCACGGGCTTGCTGTGAAGGAATATAGAAGTTGGTAAACTGAAGGTTCTGGGATAGCAGCAGCTGACAACACACTAGATTTGTTGAATATGCAGACTGTAGTACAGAACATTTCCATTGTGGAGAAATACAGAGATAATCTTGAAGAATAAATGCAGGAGCAGTTCAGGAAACATCAGCACAGCTGTGATAAAGAGGAGGGGGTAGGAAACAAGCTCAAGATTACCCCATCTTGTTTCTCTTTGGTATAAGGTCAGAGAAACTCTGCCAAGCTTTCAAGATTCTGTTGTTATACCCTACAATAATAAAGTTCCAGTAGTCTTTGTGGTGTCTACTTCCTGACCTGGTCAACCTCAAAGGGCTGACATCCATTAATGAAAAAACCAACTGTTCTATGAACAGAAAAACAGTGAAATGAATAATCACATTGCTATTTCCAGCCACTGTCATTTCATCGAAGGGACAGGGACCCACTGAAGCCATAAGTGACCAAATTGTCACTGCCATTATTTCTTCCAGTGGCCTCTTCCTAATGAAATGGATTAGGCTCCTATGTTTCATTGCAAGCTCTTTCAGGATCACATACATACATCTTGCATTGGTTTTCTTGTTATTATTGTATTCATTTCTTTTTAAAAGAAAATCTAGATGTAGTCTCCACTAGGTGCAATGGCACTTACTTCCAAATAAGAGTAGGACTAAAGCAGGATAACATATATTTTATTTATCTGGATAGGCAGTGTGTACTTTTTATTTTAAAAAAGCTTATTTTGAAAATATTTTACTAATTTCTTAGATTTCATGAAGTTTTACCGATTGTAGTAAGATGCACTAGTGAAGGGATAATGGGAAATGAAAACAAGCAGATACAATTTTCTACCTACATAATTAATTGCAAATACAGTTCAGCTGTACACAGTTTATAGCTGCCAAAATCTGTAGTCTTTAGGCTGCTGCTGTTCAAATGCTGCAGGTCAAAAACATCAAACAGCTGTTCAATATCTGAGATTTTGCTAAATAATTCAAGGTTAAGCAAACAATGTGACATTCTGAACTAGTATCAGAATAAAAAGAATTAGAGAGAAATCATTTTTAAAACACTTAAACCATTATTAAAATATTATTGTGGATTAAGAGAGTATCTTAAGTCAGGGATTGCTTTAGAAGGGAAATAAAGTGGAAGTGTACTTTTTCTTGGAGTTCACTTTACCTCCTATTTTCTAGTAAACATTCCAAATTTGATGATTGTACAAAGCGATAACTATTTATTACTTTAATACCTTCCTCTATCGAGCATTGTGATCAGTCCAATGTATTTTCAAATGCTGAATAGTGGTGAAAACAGATTTCTATAGGGATCCTGTAATAAGGAATGAGTGATATATTTCTTACCTGCTCATATTTCCCAGAAACTGATATGTAGAAATTTACTGCCTCCAATATTAAAGATAATAAATGTCCATGGTGAAAAGAAAACCCTGATGACTTTATTCTCTCTGTATTTGTCCATTTAGCAGATATGAATACATCTTGTAGAGGTTAAATATGGTCTGAATGAATATTCCATCTCTTCACTTATAATAACAATACAGTGCTTTCTCAAAGGTCTTTAAGCATTCTTGTCTGGCTTATTTTTTAAAATTCTTTTCCCAATTTCTTGAAAATGATTTAATGTATTAGCTGTACAGCTTCTTTTTATTAACTACTAACATCATTTGAAAGAGTTTTATTTATTTTTTTCTTGAGCAGGCTTTAATTTTTTTTTTCTAAAACTATTTAGAATTAGGAAAAAAAGTCAGTGATTAGTTGGAACAGAATCAGTTTCAGAATGATAACTTTAGTTAACAGCAATAGGCTGTTACCTCCATTTTGTACCTCCATTTTGGCAAAACATTTGGCAAAGTTTCACATGAAATCTCAGTAGGGAAGATTGCAAAGCATGGCCTGAACCATTAGACAAATAAGGAGTTGGTTAGACAATCCTAACCAAATATACTTCTATAGCTCTGGGTCAAGCTGGAAGAAGGTAACAAGTGACGTATTTCAGGACATGTACTGTTCAATGTATTTATAAACATAAACATTGACATGTTTATAAATTACTTAGGTAAAGGGTTAGAAAATGTGTTTTTCACATTTGTGGATGACTCAAAGACAGGGGAATAGGAAACACTTTAGAATATATAATAAATATTGAGGATCATGACAAGCTGGAATAATAGACTAAAACTAGCAATATGAATTTCAGCAGAGGCAAATGCAACCTTCTTTACTTGAATAGAAAAAATCAAAGACATGAGTATAGACCATAGGGACTGTATTGGACAACAGTGTTTGTGAAAATGATTAGGGTCTTTTGATGGATCATGAAGTGAACATGTGTCAACAGTATGATGAATCTGCAAAAAAAAAGCAAATGAATCTAGGCTGCATCAACAGAAGTAGGATGTCACTGTTCTATATTCTGTGGTGGCCAGACCACACCAGGAATGTTGCATCTAGGCCTGGGTGCTACATTTTCAGAAAGCCATTGACAAATTGGAACATGTCCAGAGGACAGAAACCAACAAATTAATGATCTTGAAAGAAAAGTTATAAATAATGGATATGTTTAGAGTGGAAAAGAAACAATTCTGGGGAAACCAGGCAGCTTTCTTTGAGTACATACAAGTGGCAGTGGGACATAGAACAATGGTCTTAAATTACAAGAAAACGGACATCAGCAAAAATGTTCTAACAGCAATTGCTATTCAAAAGTGGCACAGACTTTTTCAGGAGATAGTAGATTCTAATTTTCTGAAGGTTTGAACAAATGCTGATTGGGCATCTGTCAGGGATACAGGATGTTGGACCAGATGATCTCCAAGGTCTTTTCCAGTTCTTCCATTCTGTAATTTAATTTTAGGATTTATTTAACTATTGCACTGGGAAGATAGCTCAAATTGTATTTACTGTAATATGGTGTTTAAAATCTTTATAAATACAGTATATTTTTATTCTAGAGAGACACTCAGTATAAAAACTGTGACAATAAGCACATGTTTGTCAATACATTTGTCTGGATGAAGTCTTCTGCAGTGCCACAAGCTTAAACTTGCTTACATGCAATGAAATCGGTGAAATTTAAAGGGATTTCAATTTATTGAGGCTTTGAACCTGAAAACAGAAACCCTAATCTGTTTACCAGCATGAAAAATACACCAGTTTTCAGCATTAGTCCACAGATCTCTTCTGGTCTTCCTCTTTCTTTAATGTGGATAAATTCCAATCCCATCAAAGCCTATAAATAGGGCCTGGTTACTTGACAGGCAGCTGATCTTCCATAGTATCTGCCTGGCTGATTCGATCTTACTGGGTTGGCACACTCCAGGTTTTTCAATTCTGTGATACTTTCATCTTTCACCTCTCTCATCCCTTATTATCTAAGTAATTCATGCAATATATTTTATACTTAGCTTTTAGACCAACAACTAACACTTAGATGCAGAGTATCTCTGAAATGCATGCATCTTAGTATCATTCAATGTTTCTTTTGAACCTAATTTTATGAAAGAATGCTGAAGAATCTAAATAGTATTTAGACAGGGGTGGCACACCAATTCTTGCTTTCCTTGATCTTTTAGTAGCTTTTCATCCCATCAACCATGGCATTCTTCTGGGCTGACATAGGGAGTTGGGAGTGGGGGGTACCTTTCTGCTCTACTCTCTCCCCCTGCCAGTTCAACATGGAATCATCATGGAACTGCTGGAAGCCAAGGTCATTCATCAACATGGGGTCAAATATAATCAGTATGCTAATCAAATATACATCAAATATACATCTCTGCTTCTTGCTGACCAAGTGAAGCTCTCAGGATTCTTTCCTAGTACCTGCCCTCTTCTGTGGTTTCCCCAATATCCAGGTGGTGCCCATCCTGCTGTAGTTTAGAAGGGACGTGAAGACCTGGTTCTTCACCCGGGCCTTTGGTGAGGGAATGAATCCCCCTTGCTTCATCCCTGTCCAGTTTGTCATTCTCTACATCTTTTTTATTTTTAACTTATTAATTATATTTCTCTGTTTTAGGTGTTGTGAGCTGCCCAGAGTCATTGGGAATCAGGCAGCATACAACATCAATCAATCCATCAATCAATCAAGACTGACTCTCACCCTAATTTTTTGCTCTCATTTGCTAATAAGTAGGCACTTGTGTGAGATCAAAAACTCCTTGCAAATTTTAGAATGTATAAGAAGAGAATCTAGCAATAGTAAACTTCATGTTGGAAATTGATCATGATGAGAATTTTTGTATTAAAATATTGAACATATAACTTGCAATGAAAGTGAAATGTCCATCCTTTCTGGATGTAGAATAGGGATAAACAATTTCTGGCACTTGAGAAGTGGCTGCATTACAACTGCTGCTCGCTCATTATTGACTGCTGGGGGTTGCAATTCAGACACATTTTGAATGCCATACACTGCCTGCCCTTGATCTAAAAAGATACTTGAACACACAAGGACCACATCTGTAACACTGGATGCTGTAAATTATATTTTAAATTCAGCAGAAATGGATAGTTTGGTTATCGACATGGGAGAAAGAAGAATGAATGAATGAATGAATGGATGGATGGATGGATGGATAGATAGATAGATAGATAGATAGATAGATAGATAGATAGATAGATAGATAGATAGATAGTCAAAAGAACAAATTTCACTTTATTTAGGAACTCTACCCATGTTTTAGTATGGACTGTCTTTTTTTCTCAACATTCATAAATAATGAATTTTCAAACAAACTACCTTATATGGGCAAAATGTTCCTAAAACCCATAAAATTTCTTCATTCATTCATTCATTCATTCATTCATTCATTCAGTATGGTCACCCATCTCCAATTCATTACTTTGGTCAGTAGCACTACTTAAAAACAAGATAAAAACTACATAACATAATTATAAATAATGTATATATCAGCCAAGAAAAAACTTAATAACAATTAGCACAATCATGATAGAGCTCAGCCACACATCTGGGTCCTCAGGCTCCAAGACAAAACCAGGTTTTCCAGGTTTATGAAAGGCCAGCAAGATCAGGATGAGTCTAATGTCCAGGGGAATGATGTTCCAGAGGGTGAATGCCACAACAGTAAAGGTTCTACTCCTGGATCCCACCAGATGACACTCCATAACAGACAGGACTCAAAGTATGCATTTCCTGCTGGATCTAACAGGACGGGTAGATACAAGCAGGGAGAGGCAGTTTATATGGCCCCCAACTGGACAGAATCAAGGTACAAGCCAAAGATATAGGATAAGAATAGGATATAGAAAGGAAACCCCAAGCTGTCTTGCAACATATTGCTTTAATACCTTTCCCGAAAAATACTACAATTGAAAATCTCTCCTAAAACAATTTGTAATAAATACAAATCAGAAAATTATCTTATTCTCATACTTGTCTCACCTGATATGGAAAGCCTGGTAAAACTGTGTCCTTGGGGCACATACATTATCTGAGTTTTGCAGTGAATATAACCACATCAGCCAAAACTCATATTTTCTTTGCTAAAGTTTATAATATAGGGAAGGAAGCTTTGAACTAATGACTGATTTCATGTTTTGCAGTTGTAAATAGTGAGAAGAAAAACGGATATTTTTGCCTAGTTCACACATCCCACTAATGTAATTTATCTGTTTACATTTTAGCGCTGTGTGTAAATTCGCCCATTATGGTGTAGAATTATAAGCATCAAACGATTAGGAACTGTCAATAAATCATGTTTTTACAAAAGTGGCTTAGAGTACTTCCTAATAGTTGTTACATGCATTCTTTCTGTCCTTGAGTTGGCAAAAAAGTATGTTAACCAAATTTGTGCTGCCCCATGGCTAAACATAACTATGCCTCAGCAGTGGGGCAGCAGTGATTTCTACCTTAACTATTTAATGTGGAGGAGTTTCAGAGCACCAACTTGTAAATTTCCCAGCTTCCTTTCCCTTCCTACCCAGCATCATTCCCAGCAGGACAAGTAATCACCAATCTTTCTCAAGAATATATGGTGGGACCTGGTTGGGGTCCATGTCCTCTTAAGGCCCCTAGCCAGTCATTTGGAATACAGTTTGTTTGCTCTGACCCAGGACTACTGACTTCCTGGGAGACTGGTAGTCTTGTGTTAATAAAGAAAAAGAAGGGTTTTTTTTAATCTTCCTCTTTTATTCCTCTTTAATATTTAGAATATTTAGAATTACTTCTCCTTCCATTCTGAAGGAAAGAAACAGTTTTAGGAGGTTTTACTGAATGTTTCAAAGAGTAAAAAAAAAAAAAAAAAAGGATGAATTTTGTTAACCTCTATATATTTCTACAGTAGGGTAAGCACTCTTATTTTTGGATTTTATTTATGACCCTAGGCATATTTACTCAGTGCCAATCACATCATTAATACAATCAATCAATTATTCATGAGTAAGCATGTAGTGGCAGTCTTCTTGAGGAGACACATGTGTATCCGTCTCTTGAATGATTTTGCTGCCTCTTCTTATTCAGAATTTATTTCTTCTATTATTATTATTATTATTATTATTAGTAGTAGTAGTAGTAGTAGTAGTAGTAGTAGTATTTTGTGCATCCCAATGCAGTTTTCTAGAAAGGCTGAACCTAATTTAAGCAAATCCTCCTTGGAAACAAGTTGTGTGGGCTTCATAGTCTTCTGAAGAAATGGCACCAAGGCTTATGGTGGTTACATTTTGGAGCTGAATGGATACTTTTCTCTTAAAGAAAATGGCATACTCTCTTTTTCCTCCATTTTTTCACAATGCTGCCTTTCCCAACAGATTTGTAATGGGAAAAAATTATGGCTACTTACCGTAGCAAACAATATTGTTTGTTTTTCTTAACATGAGCATATCTATCTTATGGAAGATCAATATTTCCATATCTAAAGAATAAAACTATCCAGACAGAGTTTCACACAGGGATGAACAGAGCTCCCTCCCACTCATCCTATGTTCTCATACTCCCCACCAGCCATCAGTTGCCACAGTAGTATTGATTTCCACTGTAAAAACAAAAACACAAATAAAATTTCCATGCAAACAGGAGTATGCAAGCTAGATACCCAGTATCCCTCATGACCCAAGCCAAAATGGGCATGGAATGGAGTGCCCAGGCTGTCTTTATAGTAGATTGTCCTTAGGATAAAATGAATGTTTGAAAGAAGAGGGAAAACATTACGTTAATAATAGAACAACTAAAGACAGCTTTTGTCTGCCTCTGCAGCAATCTGAAGCTGAAGCAGGGTCAATGTTATAAGGACATGACACATAAAAACAAATACTTAGGAATTTTTGTGCCCTGGTAAGTGGCACATAAGGGCAAGCTCTTAATGGTATGTAAGATTGCTTCCCTTACTTCACATATATTTAAAATAAATAACTCCATGTCAATTCCCACTCAAAAAGGAATGTAGAAAGGCTAATTACTAGTCCATTACAGTCCTCTTACATCCTGACAATGCAGGTCCTCAACACAAACAAGTTTAATGGGGCAAAACACCAGAAGGCATCTGGTAGCACCTTTTCTGACTAACAAACTTTATTAAAAGGCATGAGCTTTCACAACTCATTTCATCATATGCATAGGATAGCCAAAGTGATGTAGCGTTTAAAATAGGATGAGGTAGGGTGGGGAGGAAAGACAAGGGGAAGACAGGTTGGTTATGTAGATGCACGTTATGTGTAAGACAAATTACAGGTACCTTCTCAATTAACAGTTAGCAACGGTAATGTAATCATGTAGCCAGTTTTGTGTAGTGGTTAAGGCATCAGGCTAGAAACTGGGAGATTGTGAGTTCTAGTCCCACTTTAGGCATGAAGCCAGCTGGGTAACCTTGGGCCAGTCACTCGCTCTCAGGCCTAAGAAGGAGGCAATGGCAAATCACTTCTGAAATCTTGCCAAAAAAACTGCAGGGACTTGTCCAGGCAGTCACCAGGAGTCAAGACTGACTCAAAGGCACCAAAAAACAAAAACAAAAAAGATACTTGTAATCAGTCTCATATATAACATATGTCTGAATAACAAAACCTGTCTTTCCCTCCCTCTCCCCATCTCATTCCAATTTAAATATATATATTTGGGGAGGGGGAGTATATATATTGATTTTTATGATAGCTAGTCTATGAAAATAATAAAAGTTACTACTACATATAAGTACCTTCATCCATAAATACAAAATCATGATGTAAACAGACATCCAAGCAGCTAATCTACAGAAGTAAATTATTAAAAATATAGATTGCCTAGCAACAAAAAACAATGAAAAAGAAGCCTTACAATGCCAACACTAAAACAGAATTCTGTGAAGAAAACCAGTGTAATTTCAGAAAACAAAAGTAACATTTCATGCTACTTTTCAGAGTTCTTTACCAACCTGAAGAATGTTTGCATAAAAGGCAGAAGGATTTTTTTTAAATTAAAAGTTCCTAACATCACTTTGCATTTTAACGCTGCTTTGGGAGAAAGCCAAGGTAGCCATTTAATTGAAATAGTATAAATAGTGCTATCCTATACCATTCACATCAAAGCAAAGCCCATTTAATTCACTGAGACTCGCTGCCAAGTATGTGTATACAGAATTGCATCCTAACCAGTACAAAGAAGGTGCTGACATAAACAAAATGATGAAATAATGCTTTTCAAGAGACTCAATGTGAATATTAATGATGAAATTGACGGGAAAAAGAACCTGACAGTTTCACGTGGTGTATTTGTTCACTTAACAAACATTGCAATATTAATATCTCTGTTAAGGTTAATATTTCTTATAGTGCCCTGGATCTTGGCAACAGTTTGTTTCAGGATAAACGTTAACAGCAGTCCTTGGCTCACTCTTGTTATAAGGAATGAGCCAAAAAGCTTTACATTTCTATTCATAGTACCTATGATCCAAAAATTGTTTGCTTTTAATAAAGCTGGAAGAATACATAAATGTTCTGAAAGTATGGTTGTTCAAAAAGATGTAAATTTTCTGACTTAACAAGGAAAAAGACACTGGTATAATCCCTATTCCCTCCAGTTTTTCTTCATGCTAACTTTGTTTCATTTAGAATCAATTTAGAGGAATTTTTGCAGTTCTATCCTGATTGGCCTTAAAAATCATTTTGATTGTGGAAGTCAAATGGTTTTAAATTATTACAACTTCAAAAACATAAGAAATAAATGAATTAACCATTCAGAGAAATGTGTAAAAGCCAAACTGGATGGAAGACAGAACTGTGCTCCTAAACTCTGGAAATGTCTGTAGGTTGCACTGACTAATACTTATCTGTTGTCAGGAAGAATTGCTACTTGCTTATCAGTAGATATTCTTTTACATCCCAAAGCTTTGCCTAGTGGATCAGTGTAGGTCAAGAGAGTGAGAACTACATATAAGGGCAGGGGAGGGACAGAAAGCAGAGCCACCATGCATGCCCCATTTTCTCTCTGCTTTCAGACTTCATACATTCCTCAAGTAGGTGTAAACAGCAATTGTTGCACAGGCATTTGTGAGGAATGTTTTTAGTGTTTGATTCAAGGTTAGTGGGTGCTTCTTAAGTCAAAGAACCATAGAATTGGAAGAGACCATTTAGACCAGTGTTTCTCAACTTTAGTAACTTTAAGATGTGTGGACTTCAACTCCCAGAATTCCACAACCAGCAAGCTGATAAGGTTAAGAAATACTGATTTAGACCATTCAGTCTATGCTCCTACTCAATGCAGAAATGAAAGTCAAAGCATCCCTGACAAATGGTTGCTTAGCCTCTATTTGCACAACCCAATGAGTGGAGTCCACTGTCTCTCTGGTTAAGCAATTCTATTGTTGTACTGTGTTTACTGTTGCCAAGTTATTCCTAGTAGTCATCCAGAATATGCCTCCTGAAACTTAATTCACTATTTCATATCTGGCATGCTAAAAGAATAGAGGAATTCTATTCTTCTAGTTCTTCCTCTGTGTAATATATTTCAGGTGTTCAGAGAATGATATCACATCCCTGCTCAGTCTTCTCTTAAGGCCAAATATTCCCAGGGTTTTGTGTTTTTTTTTTCCAATTTCTCTTCATAGAACATCTAGTCTTCTAATTATCCTTGTTACATATTTGTGGGCTCACTTCAGTTTCTCTGAATACTTCCTATATGGGCTGCTAAGCAAATATGAGAGAGGGAGAGAGTGCAATTAAATAGGTAGATATAGATACAGCACATAGATATTTTTACAGAGCGCTGGTTGTTAGCCAGCCACTACTTTATGAAACTTTTATCATTTTACAGACATCATATGAGGAGAACCATGTACATTTATGGTAGCCAAACATAAGAAGGCATCTTTAGCATCTTTTCAGGCTAACAAATAAAAAGCTTATGCTTCTTAATAAAATTTGTTAGTCTGAAAATGTGTTCCTGGATTTCTTTATTTATCATGTTACAACAACTTTTTCTATTTGGAGGCCTTTTGTTTATGTCGGAATATAATTCCAATAATCTACAGACAGCACAAATGATAGAGGTTGTAATCTAATGCATCTAGATGAAGCCAGGTTGCTGAAGGTAGTTTTACAGTAGACAATGATAGACAATGGAAACCTTAAATTGTGGTAAATGCCTCTCGTTCATTTTTTTGCCCCACTTCTGTCTTGTCATTTCTTTGAATTTGAACTCCTTTATATTGTAAGGAGAGGGTGGGAAATGTCTTGTTGTTTGTTGCTGATTTTATATAAGGCACTCTGGGAGCTTTTAGTTGAAGAGTGGGGTAAAAGCTGTAAATAAATGAAGATGTAAAAGTGATGGTAACTGTCAAAGCTCTGATTGTCTGCTTGCAGACTCAGTGCAAGCAATAGCAGTCTTTCGAAATGGATCAACAGCATGATAATTTTGTCTTGCCCTGCTCTGTTATGTAGAGGTAGAAGGGGATGTGCATTGGTACCATCGTTACCATGACACCAGTATTCTGAAGCAGGCTTCTCACATTTTTAATTCACTAAGCAGGGAAAAGGCTTCATTTTTTTTTCCAGAAGAAAAAGTAGAAATATACAAGAACAATTCTCTCTCCCAGGACATTACTGTCAGAAAACTGCAAGTCACATTTTGACCAAGATCACTATGAATGCTTTGTAACTATTCCAGCTCTCATAGGTTAGATAATGGCTTGTGTGATGAAGTAGTCCCTCATATACATTAATATATGTATTTGGAAAAGCAGATCTAAAGAAAGTGTAGTTCTTAATGTGACTCACAGACTTGGGCACATTGGAAAAAGAGAGCTGAGTTTAGGTTTCATGGCTAATCAGACAGAAGTTGTATTAGCCAAATTCCAGCCATCCTAAGTAAATGGTCCATTACTCCCATTAATCAAAAACCAAGACGAAACCAAGGCTGGTTCCAAGAATATTTCACCAGGGCAGATAAGTTCCAAAGGCATGCAAGAAAACTCAAGCCACGGCCAAAAAGGTGTGATCTCTGTTGTTAAGTAGATTGTGCTGTAAGACCACGTGATGATTTTATTCAAAGCAGCCCCCGGTAAATTTTCCAGTAAAGGAAAATCGCAAGAATACGATTAATAAAATTCCAGCATCCCATTATAGTTCCTGGGGAGATTAAAGAGGCTAGACTGGTGGAACTGGTTAGGATTTTAGGTCATAAATCTAATTGCACTACAAGGCTGCTCACTCACTTGTTGCTTTGCTCTTGTTTTCATTCTCTACTGGCACCATTAGCCTGTCTTTCTCTCTCTTTCCTGCCAAGCATCTGAGTCCTTGGGCTTGAGACTGAAAGAGAGAGATGAGCTCTCATTATTTTTCCATGCAGATTTAGTTTTCTCCTTCTCTTCCAATTCTCCCTTTCTTCAATTTTATATTTAAGTAGACATTTATCTCTAAATATCACATTTGCAATTCTTTTTCACTTAAGTTTAAAGACTTCTAAGGGTCCTGCTTTGAACTTATGTGCTTACTGTTTAATATTTGATTGCCAACCTGATGCCAGTTGACTGATATTTGTTCCAGTTTTCTGGCACTGTAATCTATAGCTCAGTACACTAAAATTAGAGTTATATTATAATTTCAACTTATTTTTGTTTTTGTCCATTTCTCACGTGCATAGACATAGACATAACCTATGTCACAAATATTCCTTAACATGTAGTAAGACTTGGTTTACACTTAGAGCAGAAAGGTAAATGGTATTATACAAAAGCTGTGCCCAAAAGGGAAAGTTTTTTTTTTCAAAGCCATGACATATAAACACATTCCAAGCATCACTGCTTTGTAACACTAGCATCAGCTTATGATAGGTATTCCATTAAATCTTGTTTCTCTAAGCAGTCATGTGAGACATTTACTGTACATTCCTATGCATGCTTATTCTACTTGAATATTGTCCTACTGATTTCATTAGGATAGTAGGTGCACATGGAAATTCATACTTAAGATGCTTTCAAATGAGACTTTTATTGGACAATAGTACTGCCACAGACTCTGAATGTTATATCCAGACATCATTTTCTTCCATTTGGAACCTTCTGTATTTTTCCTTTGTTTCCTCTTTTTTTTTTCCTTAACAGAAAACATGTTAAGAAGGAAGAGATATCAACTTTGTGAAGAATAGAAAAGGGGAAAACTGAATACCCATGGCACAACTGCTGGATAGCAACATGTAAAGCATTGTCTGGAAGCACCATTTTTGTACTGAGCAGGAATATGTGCAGGATCAGAGTAAGTTTTGTGCTAAGCAAGTATTGTGCAACTATTCTTCTCCTTTTAATTTATACTAGGATCATCACATTAAGAAAGCTGATGTTCCTGATGTTTGAGGAAGTGAAGCTGGGGTTGCTATCTGCACTTGGGAAAAGCATGCTGTCTGCACTTCCACTTCCACCCTTACTTTCCCAAGGCTCAGCACAGCTCATGCTTTTTCCCAAAAGGCTGTAAAAGTTTATAGCCCCAGAAACTTGAGAGATGGGCTCATTCATTCATTCATTCATTCATTCATTCATTCATTCCTCAATTATAGTTTACTCACAAACATCCACACCAGGACATTCCAAGTCGGGCTAACTGAGCCACATCGTGGCATTTTTAGGAATGTGCCAATGTCCATAGGCAGCCTCACTCCACCCAGGCCCTTAGCCTACAAAAGTGTGGGTGTGTAGGAGAAAAGAAAGAGACAACAAGCAGGCAAGGAAGCAAGAAGCGACTTCTGGAATGCACAACTATTACAGGTAAGCAAGAAGGCTATCGGTCAACTGCCAGGACCACAAGCTATGGTAAGCAGCCTGTTGTGGTGTGATTCCTGCCTGGAGCTTGGCTTGGAGCTTGGCCTGAAGCTCAGTAGCAACCAGAAGAGGAGCAACCATGCTAAGGTAGCATCTAACTCCAACAAGCACAAGAACTTTTGGAGGAGTCAAAGGTTGTATGCCACTTTGCAAACTTCAAGACTTTTATTTGTTTCTTTTTTAAGTCCTTCCATTTGTAAGATGATATGCCCTTGACAGATCTCTAATGAAAGACATATAGCTTTGCAAATTATGGCTGCTTCTAGACAGGTGGCTTACAGCATTAGTAATCATTGCTCTCTCATTTTAAGCTACAAGCAGAATTGCAATTGATTTTCCACACTATTAAAGTTATTGTACTTCTTCTGTATGTTCATCCCATTATCTCCATCTACCCAAAGAACATGGCATGCCACTGTAACAGAGGCATGATCTTAAAGGCCCCTTGAAGCTTAATGCATATCACCATAACCTTTGCAGTGAGTGCCATTTGATTACTTTAAAAAATTCAAACAAAGGAAGCAAACTTGATTATTACTAAAATGTTCTTTGAGTCACACTAAACATTAGTGAAACACTACTAAAATGAAAAGAGCATTATAACATTGTCTTCAATATTATAATGCTAATTAAAGAAAACATGGGAAGAAGCCATTTTAGTCATTATATTTAACTGTGGTTTCTCTTCAACAATCTCAGAGACAAAACCTCCGAACCTTCTGTTGTTTTATTTCATGAAAAATATGGGACGATTGAGATTCATGGATTCTAAATGATATGGGGAAGTTAACATGAATAGTACTATACATTCATTCCTTAGCCCATGATAGATGATAGATCAAGCACCTGAAATTTGATAAATGCAAAGCCAATGAATTCCGCAGTTCTGTATGTTGGTGTGGTAAATGACTAAACAAGACTCTAATTGGAAGTGAATGATGAATAACTTCAAATGTTCTGATGTAACATCTACCAATAATGTCTTTGTGCTTTTTGCACAGGTTTTATAGAACATTCCCTATGAACTAGAATAAACATTCATTTTCACCTAGCCTTAAAATTTCTATGAATGTATACAAGCTCCTACAACACACTTTAAAAAGACATTGTGGTCAAAATCCAATGCAATTAGGTTCTACTGATACAAGTTTTACTTACAACTGCTTAACCTTGATAAATATGAACTATGTGAATGTCACAAATACAGTGATAGGCTCTTTCCCCACTAGTGAGTTGAGCACCTATCATTGACTCAGAAGAACACTGGCATGAAATTTGTGGACCCCACTGCTGATCCCTATTCTGTCTTGACTGGCTTTGTTCCCAATCATTGCAAATCATCCAACTTTCCTCCAAGGTAATGATGATAGATATGACACACTTTCAGACTGTCCCTGGATAATTTGGGAATAAGGAAGAAAAAAATATTTTAACCCTGGTGCACTAAGAACAACTTCAGCCTGAGGACAAGAGAAAGGCAATATCATGGAGAAATGGGAGAAAAAGCAATGTTTACAGGCCATGCTTATACAGTGGTTAATAAGAAAGATCCATAGAACTTTTGTTTTATTTAGACTTTTGTCCTAATTTTAATTTCAATAAAATGTGACAAATAACAGATAATGATGACCACATATTTATGAAGAATTCTCTGCCTACTGAGCCTTTGAAGTAGTGGACAAAACTTAGATAAAAACAGCAATACAAACATAACCATAAGGTAGAAACAGAAGTTATAACATGTATAAGACTAAAATCAGAAAGTAAGATTAAAACCATTAAAACCTTGTTGAAACACTATAATCTTCATGGCCCATCTTAAACATAATAGATTTGCTTTCCTTATGGAAGAAATACCATGACTTGATTCCTACTTATAAAAGATCCTGTCTCAAGTTCTCTGCAGCTTATTCTTTCTAGGTCAGAGAAAGGCAGGTTGGTAGCCATAGGCACCAGCATGTCCACAGATACTTCTGTTGGTATCTCCAAGGCTTCCTGCTATACCAAACTTTCATTTTTTAAAAATGATGACTTTAATTAAAATAAAATGGGAAGCTAGCATGATGCACCAGCCTTTAGCATCATCTTTATTCCCAATAATGCTTTTGGCTGCTGCATAGGCCTTGTACGCCTTTTGAGAAAATAAAAATGGTAAATAACTTCTGCTGCATGCTCTCCAGCTGTGTGCCTACAAGCTTCCCAAAATGTAGCTGGGTAGGGTTGGAGCATCTTTTGGGGAAGAGAAGAGGGAACAAAGCAAAGCAAACAAACAAGGTCATTGGTGTATCTTTTGATAAATTGATGTTTTGTGAAATATCCTTGCAGTCATTTTGTGACAGCATCCAATATATGTTCTCAAACCTATATGTGCCCATCAGCTCAAGCCTGTTCTGTGTGGTAGAGTATGTAATGGAAGGACTCATAGCATTTGCAAATTACAAAGGAATAAATCACTTTTTTTGTTTATACGTAAGTTTATAGGTAAGTGGTAGAATTGGTTTTGAAAACAAACTGCAATAAGCTGATTCAAGACTGATGTAATCTTTGAAAATAATATATACTTCATCTGGATATTTATGAAAGAATTGGTTCAAGATGAGGATATATATCCCAGCCATGAACTGATTGGAGATTGGAGATTCAGTTGGTTTACCAACTCCAAAACTTTTTGGAGACGTTATCATGGGCTTTTATGGCTATACTGTAAATCACAAGGACTCAGTCTTGATTACAACAGTATAAAAATCACATAAATAAATAAAACCCTTAAAGGAAACTTTAGTTCTATGGGCTCTCCCAATTTACATACCTAGTTTTTCTGTGGAAGTAGAAAGGTATTTGACTAGAAGAAAGTCAAGAAGGTATTTGACTAGAAAATCCAACAGGTTCTGTGGAATCTTTCTTACATGTTTTTCATAAAGCTAGTATTATTAAACAGGAAACTACTGAAAAATACTGAGAAGGACAATCTGAAACCATAATTATAAACTGTTGATAATGGTCATAATTGTAAGTTATATGATTATTTTGGAGAGCCAGTTTAGTGTAGTGGTTAAGGCATCAGGCTAGGAACTGGGAAACTATGAGTTCTCATCCCGCCTTAGGCACAAAGTCAGCTGGGTGACTTTCGGCCAATCACACTCTCTCAGCCCTAGCAAGGAGGCCATGGCAAACCACTTCTGAAAAGCCTTGCCAAGAAAATTGCAGAGACAGTTTAGCAGCAACTTTGGACAAGTTCTGGAGGCCATGCCCAAGGTTGGATGCAACTTGTTTGTCTCTTCAGTTATTTCCAATCATTACAGTAAAAGCTGGATGTATCTTAAGCTTTTACATTCATACAGAATACAATATTTCCCTCCACACATTAAGAATCCCAAAGAACCTCTTCTTTCATAATCACCACTACTTCTAAGCATCCATTTATATGATCTTCCATCTATTTGATACACATCTCCCTTTTTTTACTGCTTTTTGATAGAATATCTATTTCCCATCCATTCACTATTGAAAGCAGCCCAAAAAGGAATGACACTTTTCCCCCCTTCTGTTTCCAACTTTTATTGCCTGAGGAAATTCTGCTGCTTCTCAGCAAGCAGTCTTTGAAAAGCATACAAGTGCACCCAAGTTATTTAGTAAGTGCTTAACTTATTTTAAAATAAGTAACTATTTAAGACAAATTTAGGATTATAATTTATTTATCTTTCATACTGACTTCATCTGGAATCATTAATTAAAAAAAAAACTTGAATTGGAAATCTAAAATGGATGAAGAGTTTTTACTGGATGATTCCACCTCAGCTTACTGCTCTCTCAAATACTACCAAGTATTGGCTCCTAAGTTTATAGTTAGCTAAAGGCCTAAGGCTCTAATTTTTGACACCTGATGTTTTGCTTCCAATCCCCTGTGATATGATTGTATATTAAACTTTATTTAACAAATAGATGCATTCCTCTCCTTTACTTCTCGACTTCACTAGCATTTTTTGCAAGTCAAAATCACAAAAGAACATACAATAGAAAAAGAGCAGATGTAGCTCAGGGTTGAACTGTTCTTGGTACTCTCTGACCTTGGTTGTTTGCTTGCAGATGTTTCATTAACCAGCTAGGTAACATTATCACTGCAAGTCTCTTGTAACTCATTTCAGCAGAAAGGAAAATTTAACCAAATCTGGAACTTCAGAACTCTTTGCTTAGTGCCATCAGCTTCCTAATGACCAAACCTAAAGTCTTTTTCCACTACTTAAAATGCTATCTGCCAGCCTTGAATTAGCACGTAACAATCTATCTATCTATCTATCTATCTATCTATCTATCTATCTATCTATCTATCTATCTATCTACCTACTACTAAAACTCTCATTGTGTTTATCTGTTGGTCTGTTTGTATCCTCAAGTTAGCCCAAACAGCATTATACCTCGACAATTTTTGAATCAAGGTACCTAAAATCACTGACTTAAAGAATGTGTAAAAAATCTGGGACCCATTACTCCTGTGGAATCAAAATTTCCACAATGTTCATACCAGTTTTATTCGCAAAGTTCTGGCCATTGCAGCATCCAGCGGTCATGTCATTGTGATTTCCAATAGTCTCTGCCAGCTTCCCACAAGCAAAGTCAATGGGGGAGCCAACAGGAAGTCAGAAGTCACTCCCACTCTCACTGCAGTTTTGCCTGCCTGTGGTCATTCTGTTTATCCGTTTAGGTAAGTAAATATTGACTTATAGACTCAATAGAAGGTTGTTTGCCACTACAATTATTTTTCTATTTTGTGATATATACTCTTAAATGATCATGGGACCTTCTAGCACTGGAGTAAAAAAAAATATGGTCAGCCTAAAATTTAATGTTCATTTTGGTCACATCAGACTGCATTACCTTTATCTCAAACAATGTAATAGTATGTAGGAATGACCTTGGGAGATCGGGAGAAAAGATGCTGTCTAGGGAATGATCAGATAAGGGGAGGGGTAGCCCGTAGCTACATAATGGGAAGAAAGAAACTCAGAAAGGATCTAGCATCTTTGGCATCTATTCAAACTCACTGCAAAATCACGCTCTCCTGGTTGATGCATGTGCCACTCATAAGGGAAAAATCTACTTCCATACTGGTAGAACTGATGGTGTCCTATCTTATTCATGGGTGGAGGATGACCTAAAAGCAACACCATAGGGACAAGAAAGCACACTGCTTTTTTCACAGCATGACTCTTTCATGGTTTCATGGTTTCATGGTTAAGTGCAAGGAAATGCAAGGAAGGATGTCTTCCTTATAAGCTCTGAGTAAAGCTTTTTGCCAGATTTTTTTTTTTTTAATTCTTGGCTGTTACTTTCTTAAGCTTCAATATTTACTCTGCAGCTCAGTTTTATTCTTTATATTCTATCCTCTTTTATATCTTATTTTTTTCAGCTGAATCTTTTTCTCCAAATAATATTATAACCTGATCTGCATAGTTGGATTTACCTTGTTTTATTGCAGAACATAGCTTTTCCTGTTCCTGCATCAGTTTTCCCTTTATGGCCAAGCAGAGAAAAACTATTTTCTCAAAAGCCATTTCCGATTACAATTCATTCCACTCATCTTTTGATTTACTTGTTTTCAATTCATTATAAGTTCATGCTAATGCTCACAGAATCTCTTTGAATTTCTTTGAAGTTAAGATGTTTGTCAACCTGACATACCAGGAAAGGAACTTCTCCCCTTTCAGCCTGATGACCTGGCTGAGGATAAGATATGTCTGGGGCAAGGGCTCTAAAGGCATCAACCTATTTACAGGGGTGCCAGTAGTTCCCATTATTCCTTTTCATTTGAATTCCACCGATCAATCGTCTAAAGATGTTCTTGATGCATTGCTGTTTCATAGGGTCAGGATGTGCTTGAAGCATTGGCTGAATACACGGCAGTGGTCTGTAAATGGAAAGGACATATCACCCTGGAACAGTGGCCAAGATGTGGTGTGTCAACTGTGTTTATTGTATTAGTGGGTTCTTTTTTGCTTCTTCCCCCATATGCTACATTAATGCTTTCCTACAAAAATACATATTCAGTTTATTGATACTTCCTCAGTAAACTGATATAGGTGCAGGGTTGGCTCCAGCAAAGGAAAATGTGGAAGTCTAAAATTGACATTAGATAGGATTATGTGATGGTCATCCAAGAAATATTTTGTGTAAGATTTATATATGAAACTAATCTAGTGCAAGTATATAATTCTAGCAAATGGAAAATGTAGATCTGATTGAAAATCTATTCATAACACAGAGAATGCCAAAATTATGCACAGCTGTCAGTTATTTTCCATATCAAGAGTTCCAGAACTTCCCTTCTTGCTAAACAATAACAATCTCACTCAAAGGCAAAAGCAATTAAATAAACTTCAATAATCTCATTTTTTTTTGCATATTACAAAAATATGTAAAAATATGTGTTATTTTTCAAATCCAAAAGTATTTCAGTAGTCCTTAGTTATTTTGCACCAGTAATTTACTAAAGAAACATATTTAAGGAACTAAAACGTAGAAAAAGGTGATGGAGATGAGAATCCTACTTTTTGCCAGTGAAACAAACTGCAAAATGTCATTCATCGAGGGAAAAAGGGAGAGAATCTTATACTGAGTGATCCTTTTAAAAAGGGACTCGGAATAAAGAAGGTGGTGTTTTTTTTTAAGGAGTCTGTTAATTAAGATGTTTTTGATGGGGAAAAAATCTTAAAACTAAATTATTTTAAATCAGAATGTTCAAGTTCTAAGGAAACTGTTGTTTATTGAAAGCTACAGAAATGAACTTTCTCTCACTCCCCCCCCACACAAACACACAGAGAAGAAAATGTTATTTTCACTTTAATTAACAGAGCGTTCACAAGTAAACATAAAATAGATCCTATCTAGCATTATCTGGACTTCTGCATTCACACTTTATATTATACAAGTTGGATAAGATTTTTTTTAAAAAATGACAATAGTAATGCATTTGAATATCAGATAGCTAAGGAAAAACAAAAGAGAATTGTACTGCATCTTTCAGTCTAAATAGGAAAAAAAATCATTAGATGCATGAATAAAAGGATAAGAACAGGGAGGAAGATAGCTGTTTCTTCTTAAGTACTGATTTTTTTTAAAATTATCTTTTACTGTATTTGGAAATATTTAATGGACTCGTTATGAAAACTTTTAAACAAAAATAGTGATTAAAAAGTTTGTGACAACCAAATGAAGAAATAATATGAGAAGTATTCTTTCTATTTTTGTACAATGTAGCCTTCTAAACCTTCAATATTCTAGATCTATGGACATTTAGAATTCAGTGAAGTTGTAACTACCACAAAAATACTTTACACATCCTATTAGAAAGTATGTGCAGTTCTTTTGCCAATGAATAGCTAATTAAGTTATACAAGTATGTTTCAATGCCAAAATAATTTCAGAAATAAATCTGACACAGCATTTAACTCAATTTAGAAACATTTTTTAGATTATAATTTTATGTTACTTGTACAAATTTTGTGCACAATTTGTGCCAGTGCAAAATTTGGATTTCTCTTAAAATAGTCTCAATATTACAATCTTCAGTGATCTGCTAGATGAGAATAGTTCTTCAACTGCTTAAATAGTAATAACATAATAGTAATTAATACATATTAATACATATTAAGTAATTAATAGTAATAACTTAATTCTTAATATCAGTTTATTATTTACACTTGTCTTATTTTTGCTTTTGATATTTACATCTCACCTGGATTTTAACAATGATCTGTATTTTTAAAAATGATATTATGCTCAGTTGTTTAAAATGAAAGAAATATTGAAAAATTCAACCCAATTTTATGATGCTTGTAAATTTCCTGTTTATTTGTTTTGTTTTATTTATTTTTTAATTTATTCCTTGTCTTTCTGGGTTTTTTCCTGAAAAATACTTAATAAAATATTAAAATAATGCCTTATTAAAATCACGTCAATTACTGCCCATAATCACAGTTCAGCTATGCACTGGATCAAGTCCTGAATCCAAACATATTTTATTTTAATGGATGACCTTGTCTTATAACATTGTAAGAGCAGAATACACATTTCACCTTCCCCTTAATAAAATATATTTTAAATAAAATAATTCAGCAAAGTTTTGGTACAGCTCAAAAAAGCAAGTTTCACTGAATATGTTATGTTTTTACCATATGTTCATGGCTACTATGCTACTAGTTGATCTTAAGCATCTATTTCAGGCAGCAATTCCTGGGAGCTATTGACTCACAGTGAGGTGTTGGACAGATGAGCTCTGTGGGAAGAGCACAGCTGCTGCTTAGCTCTAAAGCTTGATAGCTACCTTCAACAGATAGTCTGCCCATCACTAGTGTTACAGTAATAGCCAACTCTTGTAGAAGGTACTATGTGAAGAGCACAATCTTGTCTTTCAGTTCAAGGTGTCTTGAGTTTTGTTATATACATTTAAAAGCAGTAACACAAGATATCATTTGAGGCCCACTTAAGCAAATATACATTTATTTCTTCAACTTTATTAAGATAGACTCCTTTTCTATATGTCACACTAAACTGGTCAAGGCACTTTAGTTTACATGCTTCATTTGCTTCTGTGTCACTTCATAACAACTACAGAGTTCACATTGCTGATTGATCAGCTGGTGCCTTTTCCCTTTCTTGCTATTTATGGATCATTATAATCCATAAGAGTATGCTGCTTGAGTAGATGAGTCATTTGAAAAAGTTCTGCTGTTTATAGGCTGAAAATGTTGCAACTTCCAATTTCATCTTTCTATGGCTGATCAGACTGAATTGTGCACATTAATTTTTAATACATCAGGAACACAGCATTTGTTATTCAAGGCATACCACCTGTGATTCCAGAGGAAGTAAATAGCTATTAAGATTGTTAGCCCAATCCTTCAAGAATTTATCTAGGGCCTTATTAAAATCATATTAATTAGTGGCCATAATCACAGTTCAACGATGCACTGCATTAAGTCTTGAATCTATCTATATTTTATTTTAATGGATGACCTTGTCTTATAACATTGTAAGAGTGGGATACACATGTCACCTTCCCTATACCACACATGATCTATCATGTCTCCCCTTACTTATCTTCTCCCCAAGCTAAAGAACCTTAGACACTGTAGTTTTTCTTCACAAAAGTGCTGCTTTAGCCCTATAATCATTCTGATTTTTCTTTTGTGTATATTTACTAGCACTGAGATACTTTCAGCCATTTCATATGCTCCTGCAAGTTACAGAGGAAACAATTTATCAGCGAACGCACTGTGATCTAGTGAAGCTTTACCAACTAGTGTATACATGATGTAATTACAACTCTCAGAATTCTAGCCAACATTAATGCAATGCTATCAAAGAATTCTGGGATTTTAGCCTAAGATATTTAGAGGGCATCAGGTTGTGGAAGACTAATGTACTACGATAAGTGAACATTTTTCAGGTTACCAGGCTTGATGAGTGTTAGTAAAATCCAGAGAACAAAAACAGACAGAGAAGCATGCATTTTTCAAATACTGCTGTCCTAGCCAGTAACAGACAATGCTTTAAGTTTAGTAGAACCCTGTTTTCAGTACTGAGAATGTGTGAATTCTGAAGTAACTCAGCAAGGTATTCATACAATAATACTGTTATCAGTGGCAAAGCTTCCTATGTCTACAGTATTAAACTCCCACTTGAAATAAATTACAAGATGATAGTGTGTCGATTCAGTGTGTGCAACACCATCTTAGAAATGACTAAGTATATTATAACACTCATTAGCCAGGTTTTATAATTATATTGTAGATAATTAGCTAGCAGACCAAGACAAGCAAGGCAACAGAAAGCACCAGGTGCTTAAAACTGTGGATGATCGCTGTCTTTTCTGAATCAGAAGATGCTGTATTATTAGACTGTATTCAGAAAGGCAATATTCACTTCTCATCTGAAGATTCATATATGGAAACAGTGTCCTCTAAACTTTATCAAAGCACATCCAGTCAATATAGGCATTGATTATATCATCATACCTCGTGTGGCCTATCTCTAATCTAGATTTATTTGCACTGCAGAAGTAAAATGGACATATAATTGAATTGGCGAACTATATTGATTTATTCCCACACACTGACACAGACGCCCCAATATACATGGCAGATTTTCAAGATTATATGTATAACCTGAAAGGCATGGCTTACTAATTTGATTCACTAAAATTTGATTCACTGTCTGGTTTTAAGAATCCGAGTGTAAATACTCCTTTCTTTGATCCCTAACATGAGAGATAGCAATCCAATCCAGATTATAGAGAAACAAAAATGCTGATACAATCCTTATATGTAGCTATGAAAATAGTGTGGTTGCTCTAATTATTCCTTATAATTTGACCCCACCAGATAACTTGAGGGTTTTGTTTTTTTTTTAAAAATAATATTAATTCAAGTTGAGTTGTGTCCTTTGTCATAAAGTAAAAAAAGTGGAGAGATTGTCCTGGCTACAAACAACAATTTCAAACAGAAAGCATTTTATTGCAAAGCAGATTGAAAATTAGACGTATTTTCAATAATTAGCTGTGCTTTATAACAGTGCCAAACTTTATAACATATTACACCCATATTATTCTAGTATTGGTGTTATTTTCAGTATAAGTAACTGATTATTCTCTGCAAGTTTAATCAGAAATTTACCTAAGGGAATTTTCTATGAATCAGATGGCTCTGATTTATAGATCAAACATTATCAGCCATAGTTCAAATTTGCTATACAACAGGGAAATAAACTTGCTTATTAAAAAAAATTCACTGCAGTTTTTTGTATACCATTTTTTTTAAAAAGCAGACTTTCTGTCTACCATTCCAGAAACATGAAGGCCTCATTCTTTGTAGGCTAATGCTGATGACATAATTACTATTGAATTTACTTGGCCTTGAGTTGTCTCCTAGTGAATACAAGTTTCAAGATTTCTATTTGTAAGCTTGAGCAACTGAAAAAGATCCCATATAAGCATCTGCTTATCAGAAAAATAATTTACATTTTATATTAACTCTTAACTTATATTAACCCTTTGTAGCAAGTATAAACCTCAATGTTATATAATAGTATATTTGATACTTACTATAGATATAAGAAATAACATGGAGATTATCATTTGAAAGTTGTTTAATCCTATGCCTAGTTAGTTCATCAAATCCATGATTATGATTTAAATATATAGATTCATCTTGACCCCATCTCCACAACTACTCTCTTGAATCCTTGTTCATACCAAAATACTGGCTTGTAACATGCTCTCTAGAGATCTGTGATCTGAAGAAGCAATGCAGGAAATTATAAAATAATTTGAGAATTAGAATATACACATTTGCTGGAGAAAAATGTTGATGCTAGGAACATTCCTGAAAAATTGCACACTAATCCTTAAGAGTTGCCATAGTGTTATTCTGACCCTGAAGGATAGAACAAGAGTTAATTATGTGTGCATTCTATCAATCCCAATCCTTAACTGCATTAATTCAATTTATTAGTGTATGACTCAGCTTGTCCTAGAAAAAAAGAAAGAATAAACATAGGGAGCCACTTTAAAATAAAGATGTTCAAAGGACATATTTGAGGGAACATGACTCCTGGCTGCTAAGAAGCTTTGTGTATCATTTGCAAAGTTTCTAAGAATTGAATATACCATCATCCTGAGGTAAATGATGTTTCTCAAACTCTGCTTGGCCCTTATTGTATATTCTTTAGTGCATTTGTTTTGTATAAAGTAGAACAATGTTACAATAAGCCTACATGAGATATGCAGGGACCTCAACTATGTTGTTAATTAGCTATTTATTTCATGTAGTTTCAATAATCTAGAAGATCCACCATTATCATGATCTTAAGTTGCAAAAAGTTCCGTTTTGTAACTTAAAGACTTGGCTAGAGTGCTTGACCAGCAAAAGAGCTGCACAAAGCTTTTAGTTAATAACCAGCTAAAGCTCTAGGGCATCTTTCTTGCCATCAGGACAAACCATGTCTTTATTCCCATAATGATCCAAGGATTCTGGGAATCACGGGGGCAGGGGATGGGGGGAACGGTGCTTTTATATTTGTTTTATTTAATTGTAAAATTTGTATGCCATCTCATCAAACAAATCTAGGGCTCTTGTCTTAACTGGAGTCTTGTTTGGGGCATGTCAAGCACTTAACCCAAAAATTCAGGTTACATTGATTATTCTATGTAACCTTTCTGAATAGAATTCAGTCAACTTGAAATCTATTGAAATGTGCAGTGCAGATGGGTCAGATTATATGTGTCTCTGTGTGTGATTGAACATTTATATGGATTTGTCCTCAAAGCAGGTGTGGTTGAGTTATAAATGTGATGGCCTAATTATTTTTGATGGCGTTGTCCCAGAGAGAACTGTGCTGGGGGAGTTTGGGAGTCATTTACTTTCCTCAATCTCAAATTGACTGTCTTTAGTTATCAGTAGCCTTCCAAAGTTAACTCAACTGCTAGCTAGAGTAAAAATATTATTAGATACATTCAACTTACATAATAGTTCATTGTGCTCAGCTATAGCTGTCTATCTTCCTTTTCAAGCTGCATCTATTCTACCACCCACATCCATTAAGGATGAACCATTAGCTGTACATGAGAGTCTACATTCTAGCACACACTGTATAAGTTTAGCATTGCAGTGCAGTGCATTGTACCACGTCATCACTATTGATTCCCACAGTCCTTCCTCTCTTCCTCTGATCAAAATGCATTTTGCAGAAAAAGGTTAAACAATGGATATTGCTTTACGCCAAGGGAATACTGGTTCTGATATCTTTCTCATCTACCAAGGCCCTAGACACATTTGCCCCAGTAAGCTTTGGGCAAAGCTGCTGAGGTCATATCACTCCTTACTGATCTCTTGCACGTGGCTGGGTCTCAAGGTATCAAGACATAACTTAACTGTTTGGGCAAGAAATGACAATGGTTTCTCAGACAGGGGGGATACAAAGCAACAGAGAACCATCTGAAACACTGTGTTCCTTCCTTAAAGAAAAAAAATATTCAATTTGTCAAATTTACCAGCAATGTCAGCCTCCATAGCAGCATTAATCCCCACTACCTCATAATGGCAATGAATCCAGATTAGGTACTTTAAACTTCTGCAACTTGATCAAAATGAGGGCTGTCAGTATCTATTGCAGTTCTAAGATAATACTGCACAGAGGATAGGGAAAAATAAAATAATAACCCTTTTTACATTAAAGAGGGTCCATCACTGAATGCTCCTCTGACTGCTGTAGATTCTGTTCTACTCCAAAATATGTCACACAGAGGAGGAAAGTGGAAAGGACCTGGAAGAATATCTATTCAGACTGCATTCAAGCTGATTTCCCACATCAGGTGGTGAATTGGCTTGGCCATGCTTTGATTTATCACAAAATGCACTCTCCAAAATACCTACTGCAGTTCTTCTACTGAACTAATAATAGCAGAGCAATCCCTCTCTCTTTCTCCCCGTGACAAACACAGACACACACACACACACACACACACACACACATAAGCAAGTGAAATGCAGCAATCAGGAAAGTAGTCATTTAAATTACAAGCTGCCAAGTTTAACAATATCTCTGATTGGTTTTTGCATGGGGGGGGGGAGAGGGAGAGAGAGAAGATTGTCTTACCCACCAGTCTTGCAAAAATTCTTCTCTAGGTATCAGGCAGTAAGATTAGTAATGATCATCACAATACGTAGTCAGGGAATCCACGGTGTTTAAGAACTCCTCTGGATTCTTTTTTTCTAATGCTAACAATTAAGAAGGAAAAGGAGATGCCCATTTACAAGCACCAAGTTCACCATCCAAGCAGATAATTCCATGTAGAGCTAAAGATCCCTTGCAAGATTTGCTTCCTGCTTGTCCTCAAAGTGGCCAGGTTGTTCACCGATGGTACAATCCAGGTGAGAAGCCCAAATTAAATTTAGCCGAGAAGATGAAAGGCAAAAGAAGACGGAAAAGCTGGCTAGAAGGGGGTGAAGAAGAGGAAACGATCAATGAGCCAAGAAGTCTGTGAGCTGTAGGACAAGAAAGCGAGTCCTGGGTTATGAGTATGGAGCCTTTTCAAAACCTCTCAGAGCACATGTAAAAATTCCAAACCCACCGCACAGCCATAAGAAGCCAGGATCCCGGGTACATTCACAAGTATCCTACAATAACGATCCGACGGGGTTTTCCTTGCACTGTACCGCTATGTGGAAAGCACACAGCTCCTGCTGTTTCAGAGGATGTCTCCTGGGTCCTAAAACTCCCGATCGGCAGAAGGCTCTTTTTCTTTTTCAAAAAAAAAGAGGAAAGCAGGAGGGAGGAAACCCCACAGTTGTCCGTTTGCCTTGAATGATGCTAATCTTCGGTGAAAATGACAAATCAACAAACCAAAAGAGCAAGTCGTGATGAAAAACGTCAACCCACCCCGAATATCCTAAGGCAGGCAACAAAGGAGGGATGAAAAGAGAGAGCAGGAGAGAAAGAAAGAGGAGGACGAAGAAAAACTGCAATGCAATGCATAAATGATTCCAGTGTTTCTACAAGACTGGCTCATTTGACTGAATGCATTCTCTGCTTTGCTGCAAGTCATAAAGAAACTGTTACTGCCACCCAATGGATAGTTCAATCCTAGCCAACCCACACCAGACTGGCTCTCTGCAAAGCCTTCATAGAGAAGAGGCAGGGGAGTTGAGGAAAGGAACAGTACAGAATCATTACTACCCGCTTGTTTCGGGGACGGATCATCCGAACGGCTCCTTTGTCCTCCGCCCCACCCTATCCCATCCCATGGAAGTGGGAGCCGAAGATTTAAAAACGCCGGGAGGAAACGCTTGAGGGAGAAGTTCGACATTGATCGGCCGCCTTCCCCCAGAAATTTCTCTAGTGAAGGGTTGTTTTAAAAAGCGATGATGCATTATCTATTCTTGGATTTGTGTGTTTCTGTATAAAGCAAACTGTGGGACTTGCTGTTGCCATGGGATCTGCTTGTGTGAACTCTCTGAACTGTGTGGGAGCAAAGATTCTTTTTTTTAAAAAAAGCACACGTCTTTCCTTCTTTACTCTCTTTTTAAAACTCGTTCCCCCTTCTTTCGGCTACCCCTTTTACAATTCTAAAAACAGGTAACAAACTCTTGCTGCATTATTGCCAATTAAGACTAACAGAAGCTGCAAGGTGTAGCTAATTAGGGATTTTAATTACTTCACCAAAGATACACTGATTTGCAGATGTTTAGAAAGTTAAACAACTGCTGTGCTAAATTTTACAGTTGAAAATTCACACCCTCCTCTCTGTCCTCCACCCCCAATATCTAGATATAGATAGAAAAGCCAAGGATGCTTTCTACATGAGTAAATGTGTGTGGGAAGTCGAGATAAAGGACAGAGAAAGGAAAGACTGCAGGTTTAAGCCTACTGATTTGCAAATATGCGTAATAATAGTAAAAGTCAAAGGAACTTCTGAGGAAACATAATTATAATCAAATTAGAAGAATTCCTAAGTGATTCTTATTCTTCTCATCAAAATGCTTTCCATTTTTATTTTTTTTCTATTTTTTTTTTTCCAATCAGGGTTCCTGTGCTAGGAACAGTGTCATGAGATACATTGATTGAACTGACAAAGCTTTTGCTTCATACAATGAAGCTACTATAAACTCTTCCCATGGCTGGTCTGTCATGTAGCAGCCACAAAAAGTGAAGCTTTTCTGGCTTTACCAATTGAATTATTGAGATAAAGCGAGAAAATACAAGATCTCTGCTCTGTTATGATCTTGACATGGGCACACCTAGATGGAAGCTTCAGATGGTGCAAAAGTTAGCTGGCGGAATTTGGGCTAATATTGCAGGTTTATGTTGTATGTGTGTATATGTACGTTAAAGTCGAAGGAGAGATCTATCTGAAGTGTGGTTGTTCAGAAGTTATCTTAAGATATTTGGAACAGAAGCTTCAGGCTTCCTTGATTATATCAACCCTTCCTTCCTTCTTCCTTGAATTTGATTGATGGAAAACTTCTAATTAAAATTCCTAGAGGAATGTTAACTCTCCTATTGGCCTTCCTGTGTAGCTGGATCTTCCAAATAAGTTATTTTATGGATGTCATAATAGGGGAGGGCTTTCCTGAAAGTGGTGCTGGCTATAGAGGTCTGGCACTTATGAATTGGCCTCCCTTTCAACATAGAGAAAACACATCTACCTACTAAATGTCAGCACTATCATAGATTGCCAGCCAGCTGTCTTACTGGAGGCTGGAAAAGAATTTTTCCTATATTAATGATCACAAATTTGGATGACAGGTAATGTATCAAATGGGGAAAGAACTGAATGAAACTTACAGTATTACAAGAGAAAGGGTGAGATGCAGATATAATCTATAAATAGGATCACCTGCATATAAAGTGATAGTGAGATTCTGGAGACCTTATTACACTGGAGAGCTTTTGGACAAGTACAGCATAGGAAAGTGCATCTGAAAGACCATGCAGATTTTGTTACTGGAAAATGGTGTCAGATATGAACTTGATTTTGGGGGAAAAATGAGATTTGAATTTTACTATAGACTAAAGGCTTTTCAACTCTGTAATCTTAAGCTGCTAAACTCACATATGTCAACCAGTTAGAAATGAAACTGGTTTAAGCCATCTTTCCCTTTCACTATGGTGATGACTTGATGTTCTGGCTAGATCATATTTACTATACCCCTTGATTGATGATTTCCCCTTCTTCAGCTCTTTTGGATCAGCCTAAAAAGGAAAAGAAAAGAAAATATCACAATTTTACCTGTTTTCCTGGTACTTGGACTAGAAGCAGAAAGTGACAGAACTTGTCATGCTGGGCCAAGCTGAGCATGTGTGCCATTGTTCCTAGCAGAGGACTAGCTCTATTATTAAACTTGCCCATAGTCTACATAAAGTTGTGGCCACATAGCAACCCCCAAACTAATGTACACCTTCTTGCTTGCAACCAGTCTCTACAACCTGCTGATTAGTTGATAAATAGATTACACAGAGCCACAGCACATTGAACTGAGAGCTTCTGAAAATTGAATGTGATTTGTAAGCTGCTGACCTGTTATAAAAGGAGAATATGATCCTGATGCTCACATTTAGGCATTTTCGTCAAAATAGTAGTGGCGGAATTATTTCAAATACTGAAGCTTTGCACGTGTCTCCTGAAAGGGT
Organism: Python bivittatus; assembly: GCF_059951505.1. Lineage (NCBI taxonomy): Eukaryota > Metazoa > Chordata > Lepidosauria > Squamata > Pythonidae > Python > Python bivittatus. Next base: position 29,526,825 of record NW_028277074.1, read on the forward strand.
CAAATAAATCCCAGAAAACATTCATTCATTCATTCATTCATTCATTCATTCATTCATTTATTTATTTATCAAATTTATATCACTGCCCAACTCCCCCACAAGGAGGGACTCTGGGCAGTTCACAACCAAACAGTTAAAACTAGTAAAAACATAAATAGTGCAGCATAAAATACAATTATTAAATATGATAAAATTCAAGCGATATTGGTATTGTTGCAGCCTGGGACCGGATAATATTGGTCAAAGGTAAGACTAGGGAACCAGCCATCCCCAAAACTGACCATTCCCATCCCCGCCCCATGCATAATAACAAAACCAGGTCCAGTTTTTTTCTGAAGTCTAAGAGTGAGGGGGCCAACCTCACTTCTGGGGGAAGGGTGTTCCAAAGGGCAGGGGCTGCTGCAGAGAAGGCTCACCTCCTAGACCCCGTCAGATGAAATTCTCTTGCAGACGGGGTCCATAGTATGCCCTCTCTGCATGGCCAGGTGGGACAGGTTGATGTAATGGGGATGAGACAATCCTTCAGGTACCCTGGACCCATGCCATTGAGACATTGAGACATTGAGTGATATCTTCAGTTCTTGCCCAAAAGCTGTTGCCTAATTATAATTTTTAATGTGAAGAAGGGGGGAATTATTTAATACATGAAAAGTAATCATGTTAATTATTTCACGTTAAGTAACATTTAAATTGAATGATTTTTCCCCTATTTCTTTGTCCTGGCCCCATCTACTTTTTGATATGCAGCCCCCAGCCCCATGAAGTTTGCTCCTTTCTGAAGTAATAACAATTTGTGAAGCAGCTAAGCCATAATTTATTAGATTTATCTTTAAGTGAGAAAGAAAAATTTATGCAGGACCGAACTGAGCACCAAATAGCATGAGGTAGCTGGTTTGGAAAAATATAAACACCAAATTTATTGATTAATACTTCTAGGACACATGTTCAGTTCTGTTGCCTTGGTTATAGACTGGCCTTCAGTACCACGCACCTTAACTCAGAGTATTTGAGCGTTATTAGCATTTTTGTGTTGCATTTGGAGGGTTTGTTAAATCCCAGAATAACTATTTTTTCCCTTTCCTTCCCTGGAAGATACCAAGCAATGTAGCAATACAAACAGTTTGTTCTACTTGTTTTTAAAATGTTGCTATGTTTGATTGAAAATAAAATAGTATATAATGTAATATAATGCACTATTATTTTATCTCTGTGTAGGTTTTAAAGCAACAAGACACTTGTCCTCAGGCCTTTTTTACAAGTAACAAGATATTGTTATTGTTATTGTTTCAGTTAGGACTCATAGGTGGTTACTATTCCATCATTTCGTTCTGTCATGGATTCTGCTCGTGTTATCTTCTGGCAATGAAGTAAAATGTTAAAGAAAATTTGTACATGCACACCATTAAACAATAGTGTACTATTTCAGAACAAGAAAAAAGAAAGAAGTCTTTTCTTAAAAATAGACCAGCAGATTTTTATTTTTTTTAAGGCAGATTAATGGGGAAACATGGAATGGATTTATTAACCAATATTTTCAGACTTGACACGGCCTGAAATTAGATGCTCTCTGCTAAATACGCAAGTAGCCTTGGTCATTTATCAGCTTAAGCCAAGGGCTTCACTTGGCCTTTGAGTGACAGGCCAGGGACCACACTTCACAGCAGTGTGTGGGGCTAGACGTAATTTAATTGTGGTTTCAACTCATTTACATTTAAATTCAACTCAAATGTTGCCAATATAATTATTCTCTAGTCATTTATATAACTGTTTATCTATCTGTCACGTTAAAAATTACATTTCAGTACAGGTAGTCCTAGCTTAATGATGGTAATTGGGATCAGAATTTCCATTGCTAAGTGATGTGGTCATAAAGTGCTACATCACATAACCACATTGCTTAGTGATGGCAAACCCAGCAGTCCCTATTGCCATTGTTAAGCAAGGATCATGGGTCATCAAGTGAGGACCTCCTCACAACTTCCTGTTGGCTTCTAACAAGCAAAGTCAATGGGGAATCTGGCAGGAAGTCACAAGCCCACAAGCAGGCAGGCGGACAGGTAAGTGGCTGCTGCAGTGCGGCTTAAGTGTGGTCATGCTGGGGGTGGCTGGTGCCAGGTGAGGGAGGGTGTGTAGGGGCTCCTGTGGCACCGCATGACCATGGCCAGGCCAGGAGTGGCTGCTGCCGGGTGGGGGAGGATGCACAGGGAGCTGCCACAGGCTCATACTCCTACTCTGTAGCTGGGGTCCTCAGGAGAAAAAGCCACATGAGCACAACCAACTTACTGGAGTGACTTGCAGCCTTCCCTGCCTGCTTCTCCATTGACTTTGCTAGTGGGAAGCCAGCAGGGAAGGTCACAAATGGCAATTACGTGATGAGACAATGCAACCATCATAAGTGCGAACCGGTTGCCAAGCACCTGGATCTCTATCACGTGATCGTGGGGGTTGTGCGATGACCAGAACTTCAAGGACTAGTCATAAGTACCATTCGTTCAGTGCCATTGTAACTTGAACGGTCACTGAACAAATGGTTGTTAACTTTATGGACTTTATGAGGAACACCTATAACTACCTACACTGCTGCATTCTAGACCAGTTGAAGCTTCCAGATTGTCTTAAAGGGCAGCTTCTATAGAACACATTGTAATCATCCAGTTGTGAGGTAACTAAGGCATGAGTGACCATGAGTAGCCCCATCACCACTGGTCCAGGAACAGGCACAATTTGCACACAAGACAAAGTTGTGCAAAGGGCACCCAGGCTACAGCTGAGATCTGCTTTTCCAAGAGGAGCTGTGAGTCCAGGAGGACCTCCAAATTACAAATTGAATTTGAATGGTACAGGGCTACTTGCTTAGAGACAAAGATGAAAAATCTCCAGTTCTTGGACCTGTGAGGCCCCAAAACCACAGCCATTCAGTCTTGGAAGCATTGAGCTGAAGCCTGTTCTTCCCTGTCAGGAACCCCACAGGTTTCTAACATTTGGGAAGAATCTTGACACCTGTACTTAGGTGCCAATGTACAGTTGAATAACATCAGTTTATTGGTGATATTACATGTCATGTCAGCAGAGGACTTCTCCTAGCGGGGGGTGTGTGTGTGTGTGTATATATATATATATATATATATATATATATATATATATAATGATTAGTTATTGTGGCCTAAGAGGTAAACTGATTTCAGGCAAGTGGGACAAAGTAAATACAGCTACAAGTGTGACCAACCCATTATGAACATCCCCTAGTATATTTGCCTGGAACAATATTTACCGGACATATGTATCCCCACATCTCACTTTTACCTGGTCAAGCTTTAAAAACAAATAGTAACATCAATACTAGCTATTCTAAAGCTTGCTTATTTATTTAATTTAAACACAACAAAACCTTGTTACTTGTGGCAGTTCACAACAATAAAAGCACAAAAAAATCAAACCGTAACAAAACCAAAATAAATTAAAATGCATCAATTAAGTAAGAATGAATAAAAGCAATCTCAGTATCAAATCCCATAATCACGGGTGCCCAGGTGGCATTTGTTTTCATTGTTTTAATGCTTTGTGAAACAATGTCGATGTCTGTGTTTCTCTAATCTCCCAGCACAGGGACTCTTCCATGGGAAGAGCAGGGAGCCAATAAACAGAAATACTGACCCCTCTGATCGAACTTCTACATGTGTTTGTGACAGTGTAGGTGCTTCATACTGGATGGTTTAACCTGGAAAAAGTGGTTGTGCAAGCTTAAAACAACCTCAATGGTTATCAATTTCTTGCTCTAATCAATGTATCTTATTTCATTGTCAACAAAGAATGGAAAATGCAGCTATAGAACCAATATTCAGAACTTTGCTTTTTATTTAAGATTCTTCTTTTCTGGAAAACATCAATATGGACTAATTCTATCCTGAATGATGATGGTTTACAGGATTCAAGAGGCATTTATAAGACAAATCAGCCTGTATCCTGTACTCCCTAAGAAGTTATGAGATGTCTGTATTATTGTTATAAAAGGCCTTTTTAATAGTTCTACTTATTAGGGGTTAACCTCATAAAAATAAACAAATAATGGATGGGTACATCCTGATAAACTAGACTGATGTTGCCCTTTTTCCTAATGAAAGACTTTTGATTAAAGCTTATATTTAAACAGGAAAGGTTTTTTTGTTGTTCAGTCGTTAAGTCGTGTCCGACTCTTCATGACCCCATGAACCATCTTGCGGCAGGCCTTCCTGTCCTTCACTGCGTCCCTGAGTTTGCTCAGTTTCATGCTCATTGCTTCAGTGATGCTATCTAACCATCTCATCCTCTGCTGTCCTCTTCTCCTTTTGCCTTCAATCTTTCCCAGCATCAGGGTCTTTTCCAAAGACTCCTCTCTTCGCATTAGGTGACCAAAGTATCTGAGCTTGAGCTTCATTATCAGTCCTTCCAATGAGCAATCAGGGTTGATTTCCTTTAAGATTGACTGGTTTGACCTCCTAGCAGTCCAGGGGACTCTCAAGAGTCTTCTCCAGCACCACAGTTCAAAGGCATCAATTCTTCGGTGCTCAGCCTTCTTTATGGTCCAGCTCTCACAGCCATACATTACTACTGGAAAAACCATAGCTTTGACTATGCGGATCTTTGTCGGCAAGGTGACATCTCTGCTTTTTAATATGCTATCTAGGTTTGCCATAGCTTTCCTCCCAAGGAGCAAGCGTCTTTTAATTTCATCGCTGCAGTCTCCGTCTGCAGTGATCTTGGAGCCCAAATAAATGAAGTCTGTTACTGCTTCCATTTCTACCCCTTCTATTTACCAGGAATTGATGGGGCCAGATGCCATGATCTTAGTTTTTTTAATGTTGAGTTTCAAGCCAGCTTTTGCACTCTCCTCCTTCACCCTCATCAAGAGGCTCTTTAGTTCTTCTTCACTTTCTTCCATTAGGGTGGTATCGTCTGCATATCTGAGGTTATTGATGATTCTCCCTGCAATCTTAATTCCGGCTTGTGATTCTTCCAACCTGGCATTTCTCATGATGTACTCTGCATATAGGTTAAATAAGCAGGGTGACAGTATACAGCCTTGTCGTACTCCTTTCCCTATTTTGAACCAATCAGTTGTTCTGTGACTGGTTCTAACTGTTGCTTCTTGGCCCGCATACAGATTTCTCAGGAGACAGGTAAGATGGTCTGGTACCCCCATCTCTTTAAGAATTTGCCACAGTTTGTCGTGATCCACACAATCAAAGGCTTTTGCATAGTCAATGAAGCAGAAGTAGATATTTTTCTGGAACTCTTGTGCTTTCTCCATGATCCAGCAAATGTTGGCAATTTGATCTCTAGTTCCTCTGCCTCTTCGAAACCCAGCTTGTACATCTGGTAGTTCACGTACTGCTGAAGCCTAGCTTGTAGGATTTTGAGCATAACTTTGCTAGCATGTGAAATGAGTGCAATTGTGCGATAATTTGAGCATTCTTTGGCATTGCCCTTCTTTGGAATTGGAACGTAAACTGACCTTTTCCAATCCCGTGGCCACTGTTGCGTTTTCCAAACTTGCTGGCATATTGAGTGCAGCACTTTAACACCATCAACTTTTAGTATTTGAAATAACTCAGCTGGAATACTGTCATCTCCACTAGCTTTGTTGTTAGCAATGCTTCCTAAGGCCCACTTGACTTCACTCTCTAGGATGTCTGGCTCAAGGTCAGTGACCACACCAGTGTGGACATCAGGGACATTAAGATCTTTCTTGTATAGTTCTTCTGTGTATTCTTGCCACCTCCTCTTAATCTTTTCTGCTTCTGTTAGGTCCCTGCCTTTTTTGTCCTTTATCATGCCCATCTTTGCACTAAACGTTCCTTTCATATCTCCAATTTTCTTGAAGAGATCTCTAGTCTTCCCCATTCTATTGTTTTCCTCAATTTCTTTGCACTGTTCATTTAAGAAGGCCTTCTTATCTCTCCTTTCTATTCTCTGGAAATCTGCATTCAGTTGCTTATATCTTTCCCTTTCACCCTTGCTTTTCACATTCCTTCTTTCCACAGCTATTTGTAATGCCTCATCAGACAGCCATTTTGCTTTCTTGCATTTCTTTTTCTTTGGGATGGTTTTAGTTGCTGCCTCCTGTACAATGTTACGGACCTCCGTCCATAGTTCTTCAGGCACTCTGTCTACCAAATCTAATCCTCTAAATCTATTCATCACCTTCACTGTGTACTCACAAGGAATATGATCTAAGTCATACCTGAGTGGTCTAGTGGTTTTCCCTACATTCTTCAATTTAAGCCTAAATTTTGCAGTAAGAAGCTCATGATCTGAGCCACAGTCAGCTCCTGGTCTTGTTTTTGCTGTCTGTATAGAGCTTCTCCATCTTTGGCTGCAAAGTATATAATCAATCTGGTTTCGGTATTGACTATCTGGTGATGTCCATGTGTAGAGTCGTCTCTTGTGTTGTTGGAAAGGAGTGTTTGCTATGACTAGCTTGTTCTCTTGACAGAACTCTATTAGCCTTTGCCCTGCTTCATTTTGTACTCCAAGGCCAAACTTGCCTGTTATTCCGATTACTCCTTGACTTCCTACTTTAGCATTCCAATCCCCTATGATGAAAAGGACATCTTTTTTTGGTGCTAGTTCTAGAAGGTGTTGTAGGTCTTCATAGAACCGGTCAACTTCAGCTTCTTCGGCATCAGCGGTTGGGGCATAGACTTGGATGACTGTGATATTGAATGGATTGCCTTGGATACGCACTGAGATCATTCTGTCGTTTTTGAGGTTGTACCCCATTACTGCTTTTCCCACTCTCTTATTCACTATGAGTGCAACTCCATTTCTTCTAAGGGTTTCTTGGCCACAGTAGTAGATATAATGGTCACCTGAATGAAATTCACCCATTCCCATCCATTTCAATTCCCTGATTCCCAAGATGTCGACGTTCAATCTTGTCATCTCATGTTTGACCATATCCAGCTTGCCTTGGTTCATAGATCTTACATTCCAGGTACCTATACAATATTGTTCTTTACAGCATCGGACCTTCTTTTCGCTTCCAGATACATCCGCAGCTGAACGTCCTTTCGGCTTTGGCCCAGCTGCTTCACTCTTTGTGGAGCTACTTGGAAATGCCCTCCGCTCTTCCCCAGTAGCATATTGGACACCTTCCGACCTGAGGGGCTCATCTTCCGGCGTCATATCTTTTAGCCTGTTAACATTGTCCATGGGGTTTTCTTGGCAAGGATACTGGAGTGGGTTGCCATTTCCTTCTCCAGTGGACCACATTTTGTCAGAACTCTCTGTCATGACCTGTCCGTCTTGGGTGGCCCTGCATGGTATAGTTCATGGCTTCACTGAGTTACGCAAGCCCCTTCGCCACGACAAGGCAGTGATCCATGAAGGGGGGGAAGGTTTACTCAAGATAAACGTATGGGTAAAATGGCCCTATGTGAAAAAAGGCAAGAAAAAGAAAAATGAAAAAGAAAAAGAAACTTATCATTTATATATAATCATTTAACAGAACTCACTCAGTTAAATAATTCCTCCTACCATAAAGATTAGGAATGTCAGTAACAAGCCCTTGCAATTTTTCAAAAGTTTTTTTCTCCTGTGAAAGAAGCCTCTGTTTTTCTGCCTTATTTTTAGGGTGTTTTAGCATTCTTTCCATTTTTTTCTTCATGGTGCTTTCGAGTGTTGGCAGAAGGTGCATCTGCTACGGTTGTTGTTTTCTTTATATATATTTCCATTCCTCTGAAGCTTCCTTGGCTGCCCAGTCTGAAAAAGGGAATTAAGAGGACTTTACTTCATTTCCCTTATCTGAAATGTGAAAACCGTGGAGGCTGCAATTACTGAAGAGAAGTTAAGGCATAGTGAAAGCGACACATTCATAAACTGCTTTAGCCAGTCTGAAACTAGTGCAGGAACGTTACACTTCACTTATCGATGTCCTTCTTCTTTAAGAGAAATGTCTCTTTTTTTCAAACTGAATGAGAGCCAGTAAGGGAAAAATGCTCTCCTTCACTTCCCCCTTTCTACCCCTTTCAAGATTTCTTCTGAAAAGAAATCCTTTCGTATCAATAAAAAATAGGGCCACACTTGCATAACTTAATATATTAAAATATGCACCTAAAATCTGACTGAATCAGTGTGAATGAGCTCTCCAGTTACAAATGAGCTTAGATCTCACCCGTTTGCTCTTTTTCCCTTTCCACATGCTGTTTAAACAACCACTGATACAGCTACCCATTTAAATGGAGACATTATCCATTCTGTGGCTGTACCAGGTAGACTGATTATTCTCTCCTTTATGATAAAATATGCCCAGATGCCAATGGAACAAAAGAATTGGTTCAATTTAGGCTTCAATAGGCTGAGGAAAAACAGGTCTTAAATAGTTGTATGGAGTTCTGAATGTTTCTATGGCCTGTTAAAGAAACAAGAGAGACTTAGTCAGAGGGTATTGTCCTTAAGCCACATAGCCTTTGAGTAACATACAGTTTAAGAGAATAAACCAATTATGAGACCTCATGAAACTTAATAAGGATTCCAGCCATTCATTGTCAACAATCTATAAACATTTTGAAACAAACTTTTGTCAGTTTTGTGTAGAAATTCAAATTCCCACAAATGCATTAGTTGTCCCTCACCATGAATGCTTCACATTAATTATTCTCTTGTAAGAAATGTCTTCATAGAGAAAGGCTGCAACCATAAACATAATCCACATAATACAGAAAGCACAAGCTTCAAATAGTGAAGAATGGAGATCAGCAGCTCTGGAGAGTTGACAGAACACTTTGGTCTACAACCTGTGAGAAAAATAAATTCAATATGAAGCTTTCGCCTCAATTGATCCTAAAATGTTAATCTATTTTGAATGTTCAATTGCTTTCTTTTTACAGGGGGCAACAAGCTGTTTCTTTTGAGAACAACTGCAAAACATACCGAGCTGGTTGGCAATATGAAGGAGGTGGTTTTGTTCCGAGAGCAGTAGAAGAGATGCAATAGAAGAAAGGGAGAAGGGAAAGGAATGGATAAAACTGGGGAAAATGAAACAGTCTGGAATAAAGGCAATATGATCAGAATTTTGATGAAGTGCTGGCAAGATAAAAGATCTTTTCTCGCTCTTTCTCATTCATTTTTACTAAGTAAAATCTGCCCAGTTGAAATATGCTTATTCTATTTTTACAGCCCAGCCTGGATGAATGGGATTCATGATCAGCACTGACAGCATGGTGCCAGTGACAAATTCAAGTCTATGGGAAAGGCTAAGTAACTGCTCTTGACTTCTACCTCCATACATCTCTTTTTTTAGATAGTAATTTTATTAAACAATATAATTAAAAAGATAAAAACTAATACAAAGTAAAAAAATAAAAGAATAAAAAATAACAATAACAATATAGTAAAGAAAAAGAAAATAAATATATAAAGAAATGACCTCCCCCTTCATCACAACAAGTATAAACAGTTTTAGTAACTTATCACTTAAAATACAACAAATGATCTCCTCTTTCCATATCCCATCTCTTATCCATAAACAAATCCTTAAAGCCTCATTGTTTCAGTCTTGATCAGCAAAAGTCCATTAAGAATTACCAGACATAACAACATGTCTATTTTAACCTTAATCAAATAAACCAACTTTATATTCCTTCCTTTTACTTTTAACAATCTTGATATTTAATCCCTTCAAATAATGTCCTAGAATTTGATTTAGTTTCATTTTTTTCTTTGTCCCTTTTCACAAAATTCTTCAAAGCCTTAACAAGTCTCTTTTGTAAATCCAATATAGGAAAGTTATCCCGGTCATTCTTTTGGTTTGTTGTTTGTATATCCCCTTTAATTATTAAGACATCAACACCTTTTAATTACTAAGACATCAACAGTTTTTGTTTTAGTTTTTCGTATGTCCAGTGTAACATCTTTTTCCATATCATACTTGTTGTTTGTCATGTTTAAATCCACTTTTAGATCAGTCTCAGTCTTTGCTTACAAAGAGATGTATAGAGGTATGGGACTTCCAGGGTGGAAATGGCAAACTGATGGAGCCAATGACCATGGCATAATGTCTGTGTTTGAAAGATGTTATAAAAGAGGAACAGGCTTTACTGGCCATTAGGCACATATAATATTTGAAGCCATCTCTCTTGTATTAAACTTTTATTTCCCGAGAATATAGTCCAGATTTATATACAAGTTCATCAAGTACTAAATGAAGCCACATTCATTAGAAATCATCACTAAGCTAAGGAAGAGCTGACTATTGCATGATTTTTTTAAAAAAAGGAGATATACTTGATTTTGAATTTATATTTATTCCATACTTTCATGAACACTGGTCTCACATTGTTGCAAGTCTTGCTAAAAGCCAAAGATTTTCCTATGAGCAAGAGTGTATCCAAAATTCAAGATATATGCTCTTGTTGTTGTTGTTTAGTCGTTAAGTCGTGTCCGACTCTTCGTGACCCCATGAACCATATTGCACCAGGCCTTCCTGTCCTTCACTGCCTCCCTGAGTTTGCTCAGTTTCATGCTCATTGCTTCAGTGATGCTATCTAACCATCTCATCCTCTGCAGTCCTCTTCTCCTTTTGCCTTCAATCTTTCCCAGCATCAGGGTGTTCTCCAAAGAGATCTCTCTTCGCATTAGGTGACCAAAGTATCTGAGCTTGAACTTCATTATTGATCCTGCCAATGCGTCATCAGGGTTGATTTCCTTTAAGATTGACTGGTTTGACCTCCTAGCAGTCCAGGGGACTCTCAAGAGTCTTCTCCAGCACCACAGTTCAAAGGCATCAATTCTTCGGCGCTCAGCCTTCTTTATGGTCCAGCTCTCACAGCCATACATTACTACTGGAAAAACCATAGCTTTGACTATGCGGATCTTTGTTGGCAAGGTGACGTCTCTGCTTTTTAATATGCTATCTAGGCTTGCCATAGCTTTCCTCCCAAAGAGCTAGCGTCTTTTAATTTCATCGCTGCAGTCTCCATCTGCGGTGATCTTGGAGCCCAAATAAATGAAGTCTGTTACTGCTTCCATTTCTACCCCTTCTATTTGCCAGGAATTGATGGGTCCAGATGCCATGATCTTAGTTTTTTTAATGTTGAGTTTCAAGCCAGCTTTTGCACTCTCCTCTTTCACCCTCATCAAGAGGCTCTTTAGTTCTTCTTCACTTTCTGCCATTAGGGTGGTATCGTCTGCATATCTGAGGTTGTTGATGATTCTCCCTGCAATCTTAATTCTGGCTTGTGATTCTTCCAGCCTGGCATTTCTCATGATGTACTCTGCATATAGGTTAAATAAGCAGGGTGACAGTATACAGCCTTGTCGTACTCCTTTCCCTATTTTGAACCAATCGGTTGTTCCATGACCGGTTCTGACTGTTGCTTCTTGGCCCGCGTACAGATTTCTCAGGAGACAGGTAAGGTGGTCTGGTACCCCCATCTCTTTAAGAATTTGCCACAGTTTGTTGTGATCCACACAATCAAAGGCTTTTGCATAGTCAATGAAGCAGAAGTAGATATTTTTCTGGAACTCTCGTGCTTTCTCCATGATCCAGCGAATGTTGGCGATTTGATCTCTAGTGCCTCTGCCTCTTCAAAACCTAGCTTGTACATCCGGTAGTTCTCGGTTCATGTATTGCTGAAGCCTAGCTTGTAGGATTTTGAGCATAACCTTGCTAGCATGTGAAATGAGTGCAATTGTGCGATAGTTTGAGCATTCTTTGGCATTGCCCTTCTTTGGAATTGGAACATAAACTGACCTTTTCCAATCCCGTGGCCACTGTTGCATTTTCCAAACTTGCTGGCATATTGAGTGCAGCACTTTAACACCATCATCTTTTAGTGTTTTAAGTAACTCAGCTGGAATACTGTCATCTCCACTAGCTTTGTTGTTAGCAATGCTTCCTAAGGCCCACTTGACTTCACTCTCTAGGATGTCTGGCTCAAGGTCAGTGATCACACCAGCGTGGACATCAGGGACATTAAGATCTTTCTTGTATAGTTCTTCTTTGTATTCTTGCCACCTCTTCTTAATCTCTTCTGCTTCTGTTAGGTCCCTGCCTTTTTTGTCCTTTATCATGCCCATCTTTGCACTAAACGTTCCTTTCATATCTCCAATTTTCTTGTAGAGATCTCTAGTCTTCCCCATTCTATTGTTTTCCTCGATTTCTTTGCATTGTTCATTTAAGAAGGCCTTCTTATCTTTCCTTGCTATTCTCTGGAAATCTGCATTCAGTTGCTTATATCTTTCCCTTTCACCCTTGCTTTTCGCATTCCTTCTTTCCACAGCTATTTGTAAAGCCTCATCAGACAGCCATTTTGCTTTCTTGCATTTCTTTTTCTTTGGGATGGTTTTAGTTGCTGCTTCCTGTACAATGTTACGGACCTCCGTCCATAGTTCTTCAGGCACTCTGTCTACCAAATCTAATCCTCTAAATCTATTCATCACCTTCACTGTGTACTCACAAGGAATATGATCTAAGTCATACCTGAGTGGTCTAGTGGTTTTCCCTACATTCTTCAATTTAAGCCTATATTTTGCAGTAAGAAGCTCATGAACTGAGCCACAGTCAGCTCCTGGTCTTGTTTTTGCTTTCTGTATAGAGCTTCTCCATCTTTGGCTGCAAAGTATATAATCAACCTGGTTTTGGCATTGACCATCTGGTGATGTTCATGTGTAGAGTCGTCTCTTGTGTTGTTGGAAAAGAGTGTTTGCTATGACTAGCTTGTTCTCTTGACAGAACTCTATTAGCCTTTGCCCTGCTTCATTTTGTACTCCAAGGCCAAACTTGCCTGTTATTCCGATTACTCCTTGACTTCCTACTTTAGCATTCCAATCCTCTATGATGAAAAGGACATCTTTTTTTGGTGCTAGTTCTAGAAGGTGTTGTAGGTCTTCATAGAACCGGTCAACTTCAGCTTCTTCGGCATCAGTGCTTGGGGCATAGACTTGGATGACTGTGATATTGAATGGTTTGCCTTGGATACGCACTGAGATCATTCTGTCGTTTTTGAGGTTGTACCCCATTACTGCCTTTCCCACTCTCTTATTGACTATGAGTGCAACTCCATTTCTTCTAAGGGTTTCTTGGCCACAATAGTAGATATAATGGTCACCCGAATTAAATTCACCCATTCCCGTCCATTTCAGTTCGCTGATTCCCAAGATGTCGATGTTTAATCTTGTCATCTCATGTTTGACCACATCCAGCTTGCCTTGGTTCATAGATCTTACATTCCAGGTACCTTTACAATATTGTTCTTTACAGCATTGGACCTTCTTTTCGCTTCCAGATACATCCACAGCTGAACGTCCTTTCGGCTTTGGCCCAGCCGCTTCACTCTTTGTGGAGCTACTTGGAATTGCCCTCTGCTCTTCCCCAGTAGAATATTGGACACCTTCCGACCTGAGGGGCTCATCTTCCGGCGTCATATCTTTTAGCCTTTTAACATTGTCCATGGGGTTTTCTTGGCAAGGATACTGGAGTGGGTTGCCATTTCCTTCTCCAGTGGACCACATTTTTTCAGAACTCTCTGTCATGACCTGTCCGTCTTGGGTGGCCCTGCACGGTATAGCTCATGGCTTCACTGAGTTACGCAAGCCCCTTCGCCACGACAAGGCAGTGATCCATGAAGGGGATATATGCTCTTACCTGTTATCAAAATGAAGACTGTTGACTCATCTCTGGACTATTGAACCTGTAAATTCACTCTTGCAATGAAGGGATGAAGACAACAAAGAGTTTGGATCAAAATAACCTAAAGAAGCAATGACGTTGCCTAAATGGAGCAGGTTTCTAAAGTTTTTTCCCCCTAAAACAAAAAATAAAATGCAACAAACCCCCTCCCCCAAAAATTATAACCCTCTTCAAAACTGGCTGCAAATATTTGTGACTATGCATCTTCTCTTTTGTTGATTCTCTGTATACTTTTAGATCTGTGGGTTCTTTAAAAACATCTTATTTGCCTTGTTTCCTAAGTGATTAGTTCTTATGTATGTTTCTCATTGGCCAAAGAGTATGTCAGTTCCACTAAAGCAGCCTTCATGATTGAGCAAACTTTAGAATTAATAATGAACTTCATCATTGACTAATAGAAAACATCATATTACTTGTGGTCTATCATTCTTTTTTCTTTCTGATTGTGTAGAGCTAACCAGAAATCACATAATAGCTGGTTGACTATATTGTGTAATGGTTGAAAAGCAAAGGATTATTTGGTAGAAAAAAAGTAATTGCATACCACAGAGACTTAAGAAGATGCAAGAAAGGAGACCCACGTGTTTATTTCAACTTGTGGAATCATGTGATAATAAGAAAATGGCACTTCTTTCAATGTAAAGCTGCATAGGATTGAACAATAAGTGTCTCTGAAACAAATGTAATATGATATAAAATGTAATATGATAAAAAACAAACAAATGTATTATGACAAAAAATCTGCAGATATTACAAGTGGAAGAGTGATGAAAATGGCATTGTGCCACAAGCTACATCTCTTCTGAATGTGTATGTGACCTTTTTTTTTTTTTTGCACATACAAAAGATGGAGTTGTGTTGTAATGACACACCACTGCTTTTATCAGACTGACTAGTTTGACCCTCTCTCTGGATGCCACTGGTAGGAAGTCATTTTGAGGTGATTGAGTAAACTTAATTAGATGTAGCAAATTTCTTGTTTTTAAACTGCTAAGGCTATTTATATCAGCAGGAATTATGACTAAATAGAATACATTCGCTGGAAGAATAAGTTAGATCTATTTTCAGTGTTGAAAATAGAATGCAGGACTAGATGACAGTGGTTCCAATTCCACTCATTTCTACGTTTTGGCACTCATGATGTCATAAGACAGTCAGTGATCAAATGAGGTGAACACATTTTCTCTAGTGTGAGAAAATTTGAATGTATTTAAGGTCACAGTCCATTATCTATTTTTCAGGAGTAAGCATCTTGTATTTCCAAGCTAAGTATAGCATACTAACTTCCCTAATCATTTGGTCACTACACACTTCTCCTTTTCAGTACAGATAGAAACAAGAACATATAAATAAAATGGTCTCAGTTTCATTAACTTTTTCATGAGATGGGCTTCTGAAGTGCTTCAATGTGATGATGATGATGATGATGATGATGATGATGATGATGATGATGATGATATCCTTTCATGTTTTACAGGGATGAAAATAACTTTCATACCACACCATGCCATCCATAACATTAGAAATTAGGACTTGATAAATCAGATACTTATAAAAAGAATATGCCTTCAAGATGAATAGTTTTGAACCACGTGCAACATTTGTTCCTCCTCCCCTTTTACAAAAACAGCAGTGTCTTTGAAGACAATGGGAATCTGCTCTTTATAAGGAACAGAAAGTCCAAGGTCATGCCTTTTAATACTGCAGATGGATTTCACTGAATTTATTCACAGACAAATGGTGCATAAAAACCATTTAAGATGCTCTTCCTGGGATGATTGATATTGTAAGATATGATCCTTATAATTTTGAAAACCCATAGGAAAAATAGAATGACTAGCAACTGGATCCGTATTAAAGTGCTTGTACTAAAGTAATGTTAATCATAGAACACTGTTGCCATAAACATTCAAGAAAATGAATAATGTATATCAATCAGTAATATTACATAATTCTGTGAGAAAGCAGTCAATAATTCTCAACACTGCATGTAAAGCATCAGAGGTGCTATTTGTAAACTCGTTATTGTTTCTTTGAAAATCTGGCCTCTGTAATTATGCAAACATTTGGAGATTCTGATCCTGACATCCATGGCATATTAAATGAATAACTATTAAAGTTATTCATTTGAACATACAGTATGCTACATGGATAATATTACTGTATATACATGTTTAACTTTTTCCTCAGTTAGCAAAAATATCCAGGCCAATAGGATTAAAATACATATGTGCAGATATACCTAACCAATATTAAGATAATCCAACTTAGCAAGTTTTCAATTCAGAGAAACATAGCTGTAGGTTTTTTTTACAGAAAAAGGAATGAAGGATTATTTGTCAGAATAGTCCCTAGTAATGCAGGGATCCCTTTTACATAGGATTGGAGCGGTCTGGCATGGTTAGACATGTTTTGGGACCAGCTTGGCTAGGACTTCCTGGTCTATCACTTTCATCTATTTTGCTATCCTCATTTTCCAAAAATGCAGATGTTTGGACATTCTGATCCTGACAATCAAAAATAATTTGAGGCTACCATGAAAATCACGTGATATCTTTTTTTATTTTTATTTTTTTACTGTCAGTACAGTGTAATTGAGGAGAATAATTATGATTAATTTAACTGCAACTGCCAAAGGGAGCCAAGATGTACAAGTTCATGTGTCATATGTAACTACTAAATAACATGGATTGACTAAAAGAATTTCCAGATCTAAAAATAATTGTGGAACTCATGTTACATGCCTGAATGGAATTGCTTTCTTCAGTCTGTTTCTGTGATTCTAAGGTTCATGGTTAAGGATCTGCTGTTGACTTGGGCTTTTAAGAAGTACAGTATGAAAAGTTATTAGAATGCTCCTAATTTTCCTTCTTCAATTATTCTCTGAATATCAGATTTAACTGTACTTTATATATCTAAGAGGTTTTAGTAACACTTTCCAAGAATGGAGCAAGCAGGAAGTGATGTGGTCACCTCAGAATTAAGGCAAGACACAGTGACAATGTAGACACTACTTCAATTTGAAGACCTTATATTCTTGCTATTTAAAAAAAAAAATCAGATAACATGTACCTCACTACTTGTGGTTTACTTGGTAGTAGTATCTACTCAGAAATAGATCATACTCCCAAGCAGTCAGCTTTCTGCAACTAGTTGCGTTCCAGCATCACCTATACTTCATTGAGCAACATGAACATCTAGTATTTAGCCCTTTTCCTTGTATCTTCCATGTCTTCTTTCCAAGTGTTTTATCATTTTCTGGAAACCCTGATTTTTACTAGAACATGCCAAGGCCTTAGTACTGACCTTGAATGATGGTAGCACCATGACTCTAGCCTGGAACAGGAGTGTGCTTTTGCTTAATGATGCTATTGTAAGGCCTGCTGTTATACTGATTTGGAACTGCTTGACTGTTCTGTAAATCCTGAAGAATAGGATAAGAATTCTAAATAGCATATTAATGGGGATTATTCTAAGCATCCTTATAATGAGGTGGCTGTTCATGTGTATCCATTAAGAGCTGTGAGGCAGAAGATGCCCATAGAAATAAACCAGTTCACTTATATAAAACCACAAAACTTGGAAGAATGTGATTTCTTAAAGGTTAAGTAGATCTGGTACTAAGGAAGACACTAACTCCAAGATAGAAAGGGAAAGTTTCCCCCAAGAAATATGGTATATAAAAGAGAGGCCACATAAATCATCTAGACACCATTCTGCCAGAGAGTATTGCTGCAGATCACTTGCGCATAGAGACAAGCATAGATGTAATCATAGTTGCCTAACATCCTTTCCTGTATGGGAAAAATATCATGCTCTATAGCCATTATTGTGCACCATTTCCTTTAGAAGCATTTCAGCTCATTGAATTTAAGAAGTTATGCATTGGGGGACAATTTGCAAATCGTGTTTTGTGCATATGATTAATAACACCTCTTAATTAAATTTCTATCGAGATCTTGAGCTTAGGGACTTGGAGCATCTGAGCTGTGGACAGATAAATATGATTGATGGTAATCAAATACATTGTAGCCTTCTGAATAAATAGAACATTTTTAAAAAGAGCTTGAAGTGCCAACCTGCTGTTTGACCTTGTTCAAGCCACTTCAGATTGTTTCCATTGCACTTTTCTAAATGCCATCATGTAATCTAGTGAAGGGCATGTACATTAGAGACTGAGATGCTCTGCATGTACCAATAGATGCACAACTATCATTTGCACTTCTTTCAGAGTTATTTCAAGTGCATAGGATCAAATGGTATAATCTTCATACATACTGTACATTGAGCACTCAGAGAAGTATTTTTTTAACTGTAAGTGCTTTTTAATTATATTTTTTCCTTGAAATTTGAGAGGAAATTTGCAAAAAATAAGGGCGTGGTTTTAATGATATGTTTAGTAAGGTATGGATTTTTGCACACTTCTCGTATGCCCATTTTTTGCAAGCACATTTCTTATACACGTTTTTGTTTTGTTCCAAACACACAAATTTCTGAAATCAAGGTTTCAATGCACATATGTGTTCTTCACTTCATAAAAAAAACTGAACTGGGTAAAAAGTATATACATAAATTTGTATATGGTATGCATTTAAGAGGTTCACAGATATCTATAACATCTATTCTGTTGACCTTGAAACTTTAGAAAATGCTACTAGGCATACATGCAGCACTTAGTACTATAAAGACTGGATTAATTTTAAAACTTCCAAATCAGAAGTATACCTATAGGACTTAAGTAAGTTTTGCATGTGTTGTTGTTCAGTCGTTAAGTCATGTCCGACTCTTGGTGACCCCATAAATCATATCGCGCTAGGCCTTCCTGTCCTTCACTGCCTGAGTTTGCTCAGTTTCATGCTCATTGCTCCAGTGATGCTAACTAACCATCTCATCCTCTACCATCCCCTTCTCCTTTTGCCTTCAATCTTTCCCAGCATCAGGGTCTTTTCCAAAGAGTCCTCTCTTCGCATTAGGTGACCAAAGTATCTGAGCTTGAGCTTCAGTATCAATCCTTCCAATGAGCAGTCAGGGTTGATTTCCTTTAAGATTGACTGGTTTGGCCTCCTAGCAGTCCAGTAGATTTGTGTTAAAATGTATTGTGACAAAAAGATATTTTTTCACATTATTAATGTGTTTTTGTCAAGGTTCATGGGGACTTTTTGCAGCTGCTATGAATAGTGACAAATATTAAACCCCACTTCTTTTTGGAAAAATTAGAAATGTTCATGTATTGTAGATCTTATACAATAGATTAAATTACCCAAACCCTGCTGTGGCAATCAACTTCATAAAAAGCAAATTGGATGAGAACTTCGTTATTTCACCATCTTGATTAGAAGTTACTATAATTAAACTTTAGAAGTCAGCATGAGGACATTCATTAGTGATGGGCAACATCCAGCACTTTAAACAGCACTAGCAGCCCAGAAAATAAAATAAAATAAAATAAAATAAAATAAAATAAAATAAAATAAAATAAAATAAAATAAAATAAAATAAAATAAAATAAAATAAAATAAAATAAAATAAAATAAAATAAAATAAAATAAAATAAAATAAAATAAAATAAAATAAAATAAAAAGACTCCCACTAAACTGTTGTGAAATTGTTTAAAATTGTGTCAGATTTGGGGGATGGCACTGAAAACTCTGGCATCAAGGGCCAAAAAGATCACCAACTCATATGTTACTTTGACCATACAATCAATAGAAATAGATTGATAAAAATACTATATTACTTATTTAACTTGCTATATTCCTGGCAGTCAACATTTCTTCACAGCCTGCAGATTTTCATCTATCTTTGACCTAGGAAACTCTCCACAGTCAGAATTACTCTACACCCCTCTTTAATTATTGAATATAGATGTTCAGGCCAAATATGTTTCATAGACAAGCTAATAGATTCTGGGTCAGTGAAGGAATGAAATATACTGTCAAACACCTAAAGCACAATATGACACCTCTTAAGATTAGACTATGATATACAGGTATCTGTAAAAATGGAAGGACAGTTAAGATAAATTCTCAGTGCTCATCTTTTAGGCAGAATATGTATCGATCAATCTTTTTATCCTTGTGGGAAATTCCCAGTGCTGTGACAGTGGGAGACTGGAGCATCTGTTTCTTTATTGTGGAATACAATATTTCAGTATGTTATTGGCAAGTTCCACTGCTACGTTGTTTGACTATTCTTTTCTTGCTGTCCATAATGTATCAAGAAATTTATAGGCAATCTCCAAAGCTCCTAAAATATCTAAAACAGGCTACCCTCAGGCAGGGGGTCAACAGCACTGGAACTGGGGGCACAACTGGGATGATCAAAGCCCCTTCCCTTTTTATGTGTGTCTGATGTGTCAGTGGATGTTAAAAATTGGGTAAGGCTTCAGTCACCAAGTTACCTATCATTTTGATGCTGTTGACAAACGCACCCTCAGGAGATCCTAAAGCACAGCAAATCCTGAAATAGATTTCTAGGGAAATTCTTAGAAACAGCAACTGATAACCAAATCATTAAATAGATAAAAGTATTTTTAACATAAGCAAGTTTATTATTATTCTTTAAGAAACAGTCTCTTCTGCCCCGAATGATCATTTATGGTAAGGATGCTTAGGATCCTGGTCCAATGACAGGTTCTGGAAGAGAAGAGAGACTTTTTCTGTGGGAACCGCAACTCTAGAGGCAAAGGGCCCTTTGCAATTGGTTAAAACAGTGATGTTCAAGGAAACTTTTAATTTTAGTGACAATGTTGGCCTGCTACTTTTATTTGAGATTTTATCTTGTTGACTTAAATAAGTGCAGGTGTTCTTGTGTTCTCTGTTTCATGGTGTTTTATTAAATGTCATGTTTGTTAAATAGTATAGTAAATACATGTCATAAATAAGTTATGATCAAAAGATAAAAGTATTAATAATATTTTATGCAGAGCACTACCATTTCAAAAGTCCAGATTTCAACAGAAAATGTCAGGTATTTGATTTGTTTGTTTGTTTGTTTTTAATTTCCCTTTGCAGATGCCAAACTGTCTAAAGTTATCCAATGAATCTCCAGATACACTAAGAATTTCATGCAGTCCTCCCAGGTCTTAGAGAGCAATTCTTTATTCCTATGGTCATTCAGGCATTTTATTATTACTAATGATTAAGCCAAAGGTTGCTTAGCTCATGTTTTGAAACTGCTCTACTGGATGTGATTATCTATGCAATGAATGTCTCATCTCTGTTCTAGTCTGTTTTTAGGTTGCTTTACTGAACGTTTTGCTTTTCTGGTTATTTTTATGCTATCTAGCAATAAGATCATGCAGTAGGTAGCAACCTTTTGAATTCCTTTAGACGAATGAATTTCTATTTAAATATATACTTGGCATCTCAGATCTTATCTGAATCCACTTACAGAATTGTGCACCTCAGCTTTTACAAAAAATTGGTTCCAATGGCACCAGTTCTGAAACAGCTTCAGAGCAAGAAAATCCATAAACAAACATTGCATTCCTAAGATAGTTTCATAAAATGATTATAAAATTCATCTGTAGATTTGAACTAGTTGAGGCTGTTGAGAAAAACATGCTTTGTGTTGAGAAAAAACATGTTTGAAATGTTCTCATACGCGGCATATGAAAGACTTATTGGGTGGTATACAATATAATGACATGCCCAAAAAAATTAACTTAAAGTGAATTTAATGAAAACAAAATTAAAGTTCTTTATTCCTTCTTTCTCACCACCATTACTCAAGATCAGTAGTTCCAAGATTGGAAAACAGACTTTATAAACAACCACCAAACTAGCAAATGTATTGCTATTTCTACTGTGTGCATGCATTGATTAGCTAAAACTGCTTCGTTTAAGCCCCCTTCATTCATAAATCAGATAAAGAAGAAAGGGGGTAAAAAAAAAAAAGGCTATGGGGATGTGTTTATGTCTTTGTGTGCACATCTGAGAGGGATTCATGGAAGAATATTTGGTTCACAATGAAGAAGTTGACTTTTATCAACTTTTAATTGCATATAAAAAAACTAGTCTTGAGAAATGGAGTAGATCTTATGCCTCCTCAGATATAATAAGGACAAGTAAAAGTAAGTAAGTATTTTACAGTGATGAATAAAGATTTTGTTGTTTGAGATTGGTTTCTCTCCTTTAAGTTCAAAGCTAATTCTGTAGGAGGATATTTTAAAATTGTGATTATTTCCCTTGCAAATATTCATAATGACAGGTTTTCTTCTACAGAATTCTAAACTCAGGCATGTTGCACTGAATACATAGTTATGATTTAGAATTATGATGTTGCATCTTGCCACTGCAGGTTTCTTATACTAAAATTAAATACATGATGAAAACTATAGAGAAAATGAAATTCTATGGCTGCTAGACTACAGCTACCTAAACTGGAAGTAAGCCCCACAAAGCCCAATGGAATAGTTTATGGGACTGCTTTGAAAATTACAAAACCTTCTAAAAGATTTATTGATATGCATTTATTCAGATAAATGTGAGAGAGCCAGTTTGGTGTAGCGGTTAAAGTGCTGACCTAGAAACCAGGAGACTGTGAGTTCTAGGCCTCCCTTAGGCATGAAAGCCAGCTGGGTAACTTTGGGCTAGTCACTCTCTCTCAGCCCAACCCACCTCACAGGGTTGTTGTTGTGGGGAAATAGGAGGCAGCATATTAGGAATGTTCACTGACTTGAATTATATATAAAAAAGGCAGGATAAAAAAATCTAATAATAATAGTTATCATACAGAGAATAGCATGAGGCCTGAAAAATTTCCTTTTCTCTCTGTGAAATACTGGTTATAGCAGTAGTAGTAATAGATGACTTTAAAAAAAAGTGCTGAAATAAAATGTTCATCTTCTTTAAATACTGAAACCATCAGCTTTATTTCCATAAACAAACTGTTTCAGAGATGAAGTTTAGTGTGTGTATGTGTGTGTGTGAAAGAAAGATACATTTATTGAGAAATAAAAAATAAATTTAAAAGGCTAGAGATTACAGAAGCAGCAGATAATCTGCTTTGCCTTTAACCACATACGTGTGCAAGGAATAAAAGTGAATAAAACAAAATCCCCTGTGAACTAAAGTAAGTTATATGTGTTTTGTCACTAGAAAGCATTTCATGAAGCTGGTCCAGAAAAATGCATGATACAATATTATTAGTTTTTAAAGTGGCCCAAGTCATTCCTTTCAGCATAGTTCATTGTATTTCTCCCTCTGTGTATCAAAGGTTATTGTGATATGTGTTAAGAAAACCTTTCTGGTTACGGAAATGTGTATTTTCAACAAGGAAAGAAATTGTTCATAATTGAACGTAATGAAGACATTAAAATTAGAACACAACCACAATATGATGAACCACAGACTAAAAGTAAATCATATAGACATCTTTGAAAAAGCAGAAAATATTTCAATCTTTTTATTTGCATGATTCATTGGTTCTGAATTAAAAGGAGAGTTTTTAATGACCTGATTTGGATTTCACTCTTTAAATGCAAATCCATAAATATTTATAATTACAATAATCATAATAATTATTAACATTTCACCTTTCCATTTTAGGAGCAATATATTTTCATATCCTACGAAAATCATTTACACTTTAAGTAATAGCTTTTAATGCTGTTCAAATATACACTAATGTTTCCATGTTTTAACATGTGATTATTATTTTATTGTATTTTGTATTTTTGAACACTGTCTTGGTTGTTAGGCAATACAAAAATATTCCAAGTCAATTAACCACACAGAACTGCTGCTAAACGTCACTGATGTTGCTTTCTTATAAACGCATATTGAAAAGTGAATATTATTCCCAGATAAATGTGATAAGGATTATAGCCTCAAAATCAAATTGGAAATAAATGTGGAAATCTCTATTCAGACAGTTTGAAGGAAAGATAAACGATAGCCTGCTAAATATTTGGGATTCACAAAGAAGCACTTACTTCAAACACATCCTCTGAAGGTCGCAGACAAAAACCGAATGATATTCTGTATTGCTTTGGTGGTTCTTACCGAACATCATTCTCTTACTCAGGTGTGCCTTTGTAACATAACAGAAAATCATTAAGCAAATTAGAACTGTGGTGTATTTGGCAACTTTTATATTCTACAAGAAAAGGGATAGAAATATAAGCGTTAGAATAAGGTGCATTGTCATGGGCCTGAAAGCTTTTAAATGCAGTTGTTCAATTCCTGTACTACACTGACACTTAAACACAGTTTCTATTTTCAGTATTAGTTGGAGGGAGAGACAGAGAGAGACAGAGACAGAGATAAAGCTTTTAGTTAAAAATCTGGGACTTATCACAGATGACTTAAGTGACATAAGTAGTGGGCTGAAGACAGTTCTCAATTTTAGAAAGCCATTATCACATCTGATTCAGAAAGGTCCCAATAATCTAATAAAAGCTCAGCTGGTTTCTTCCCCCCCCAAAACTCTGCATCTTTGTTCTTGTTTCTAGATCCACTTTATCACATTTCTGAGAAGATAGGGTTGATTGGTTTGTTTTATTGTTTTAAAACACAATAGAGAACAAACATATAGAATTACCAAAATAAGAAAAACATAAAACTAGAAAACATACTAGTCAACCAAAAAAAACCCCACAAAAACTTGCAGCCATATGCTTTTCAAAAGTATTAGTTTCCCTTTAGACTTCAATCACACAGAATCATGTTGTCCAGGCTTTACATTACATCAGTAGGGGGCTAGTTCAGAAGCTGAGAGCGGGTACTTTTCTTATAACTAATCCTTCCTCTCTGGTGACCAGTGTTTCTCCAAGAATACATATAATTTAACACTTCATCGACATCTTTAAAATTAAGAATGCTAAACTGATATGGAACAACCAAAGGCTTAAGCAAATCAAATGTGCTTTTGAATTTATTGCACCTTCAATATAGACAGATAACCCGCTGCTTTTGAACATCCCCCTAGGTGTCCTATCCAGTAAAGAAAAAGAGTTTGATGAATTAATCTTATTTTAAGATCATAAGAGATGCATTTAACATTATTTAAAACTTGAAGCCATTAATGTATTATAGTTCAACATTCCAATTCCTTATTCCATATTTAATGAATTATCACTATTTATCTCAGTAAGATTATTCACGCCTATATAATTTGAACTGTTGTCTATATAACTTGAACTGTTTCTAATATATTCAGAATTGTAGGTGTTTCCTAGATGCCAAAGCATCAGTTCCAAGTAGGAAAACTACCAAATGTTTTAAATACATATATTGTCATTCAGCAGCTTTAGATAGGTTACATTCCTTTTGTAGCTCATAAAAAACTCTTTAAAGCATTATCAGCAATACACTGATCAAAGGTATTCATCCTTTTTACAGCCCAAGGTAATGGTGGTGATGGTTGTTTTAATTATTCACTCTAGAGGGGGAAAAAAAAAAAGGCTGAATCTGAAAAGTCCTATCCTCTCCCAGAACCAATTGGTCTTCTAGCCATACTCTACTCCCTGCTTTAGAGTAGTGGCAGGGTAGTCCTTGCTGCTCCATCTCTTCAGAGGAACTCCACATAGCATCCTCTCCTTAACCTTGCTATGTGTGAGACATAGGTTAAAAAGTAAAAATGAAAATAATTTCAAAAATGCTTGCACCTGGCCCTACAGTGTAGGGATATGCAAGAACAGGTTTCAGTTCTTTCCCTCCTAGAGTGATAAACCAAAATCAATCTCTATTTAATAAAGGAGATAAAAATATAATGTAGAAAATATTTTTTAAAAGAATGCAGAGTTTCAGGCAAACCACAAAATGGGCTAGGTTTGCTACAAATGAAAAGGAACTCTCTGTAAAGAGAATGGAACAATATTTCCAATTATTATGCTAAATCACAAAAGATTCTAAAGAAACATTATTGATTCAAGCTCACTTTGAGATATACATAAAAGGCTGATATATACACAGTTACTGAGCTTACACAGCCAAACAACGCAAGAGACACAGCACAAATTATCAAATTCTAGTACAAATTCCTTCCTAGACTGGTTACCTATCCCTTCAGAATCCTCTGCTTCAATTTTCTTAGACTTCTCTTTTTCCTGAAAATCATACTGTACTTTGAGGTTCTGGGGAATGCTGTTAGTTCTTTTCTTAGTGACTTCAGCCTTGTTTTTTAAAGACTCATATTTTCCAGTCCCTGAACGGAGACCCATCCCTCATGAAACTATATGTTGGAAATATAAAATATGTGATAGGAATGCCTACAAGAACCCTGGGACTCACAACACCCACCATTTTCAAATAGAAATTAAACTAAAATTATCCTAGAGAATCAGTTTCAGTTTGCTCATTCATTAATTCGTGAGATGTATAAACCACTTCACAGCACTCTAAGCAGTGTACCAAATGAGGAATCATAAATTTAAGAACGCAGTAAGAATGCAGTGTGGTAAAAGCAGTTAACAACAGCACCATATTCTGGCTTTTTACCTCCTGAAGCTATTCAGTCTCCAAAGACTTCCGGAAAGGCAGGGCTTAACCAGTTCTGGAAGGCCCTGAGAATGAAAGCCACTCTTACCTTATAAGACAAGCAGTTCCAAAGGAGGGAACTACCAGCCAAAATGCCCTTGTACTCCCTTTTGATGAGAAAAAGCCTTCACTCTCTATTCACCTGAATTGAGCAGGCAGAATTTACCCAGGATAGACAATTTCAAAGATAACCAAGCCCTAGATCACATAGGGTTTTACAGGTATTATCCCAGACCCTTAACTGCACTAGGAAACAGGCCAGTAGCCACTGCAGCAGTGGAAAGTGTATGGCAACCACATGATTAACCAGTAAGCAAACAGGCAGTTACATTTTGTATCATTCAAGTTTACAGATGGTCTTCAAGAGTAGTTTCAGGTAAAGCAAACTACAGTAATCCAAGCAAGAGGTGATAAGAGCATGAGACTGCTCTCAGTGTATCCTGTTCAAACAAGAAACTTCAAAGGGGGCACCATTTAAAGTGGGACAAAGGTCTGTTGTTTCTCTAGCATGACTTGGAGTTCTGCTTGGAATCAGTTTCATGATTTTTTTTCTTTTCTGGTATACAAATACAATAAATAAATAAAATCTAGGATATTATGCTAACAGGTAAACTTTTGATAAGAAAGGCAGCAGTGCCAGTATAAGAGCAAGCCTCAGTGTAAAAACTCTTAAATTTATAATTCTGGATGATGGCTATGAGTTCTAAAAGGACTTATCTCTCACCAAAATAAACCAGGAACAAATGATTGCTGATCTTGTCAACTAAACTGATTTCATCAAAATTCTTGTGAAGAGACATTTCTTCTCAACTCAATAGAAGCATACATTTACATAGTCAGTGCTAGATGGTTATATAACCATTCCCTTCATAATAGTCACAGATTAAATTTTATCACCTAAATTCTTTAACCACTATAAATCTTGGCAAGACCTAAGAAATTTTTCACTTTGTTTTAGCTAAGAAAGAAGAAAGACTGGACCTGCTGAAAACCATGTTTCTGATGAAAATCGTGTTATCCTGATAGGGATCACTCTAACAGTTATGCAGCAACAAGAACATTGGTTTGGTAACACATCTAATGATTTACCAAATCACTAAAACTTTGATTTAAAGAAAATAATGTGTAAACTTTCCAGATATTTTATTTAAAATTATTTTTTTAGTCAATAATCAATTTCCTATTCAGAAATCCTAATATAATGAAATTATCCTTAAAGAAATACCTAGCTAATCCAATCCAATCCAATCCAATCCAATCCAATCCAATCCAATCCTATCCAATCCTATCCATCTATCCATCTATCCATCTATCCATCTATCCATCTATCCATCTATCCATCCATCCATCCATCCATCCATCCATCCATCCATCCATCCATCCATCCATCCATCCATCCATCTATCTATCTATCTATCTATCTATCTATCTATCTATCTATCTATCTATCTATCTATCTATCTATCTATCTATCTATCTATCTATCTTGCCTGCCTGCCTGCCTGCCTGCCTGCCTGCCTGCCTGCCTGCCTGCCTGCCTGCCTTCCTATGTAAGAAATATTGTAGCTATGTCTTGTTTGCTCAGCTGGGTCACATTCTAACGAAGCACTTAAAAATGGGATAGACCCTGGAAATATTTCAAGTCCTTTCCATAATAACTTAAATATTCTTGGACTTGTGACCCTGTACCCCACTGTTCTTACCCATCCTTGGCCAGTGTTCAGCTATATCTTGTCCATTCTATAAGCAAGTACTCAAAAGGTCTACCTTCCAATTACCAGACTCTTTATTCTGGTTTTCATGCTTGAAATCATCCCTGATCAACATAAAGTCTAAATTTTCAGTAGCTCTCAATATAACAGTTAAACTTACCCATCTTACATTGCAGGTAGACCTCACTTAACAAATGCCCTGTTTCATCACTGTTTGAAGTTACAATAGCACTGAAAAAATAACTTGACAACTGGTCCTCGCATTTACGACTATCGCAGTGTCCCTGCAGTCATACAATTGAGATTCAGGTGCTTCGCAACTGGCAGGTGTTTATGACCATTGCTGCATCCTGCAGTCAAGCGATCACCATTTGCACACTTCACAGCCAGCTTCCAACAAGCAGAGTCAATGGAGAAGCCAGCAGTAAAATTGCAAGTCACAGTCACATGAAATCTTCAGTAACAACCATGGGTCATTCGCATAAGGACTGCAGTGGAAGTGAGATCATAAGTCCATCATGGTCACGTGATGTTTCACTTAATGACTGTGTTGCTTAGTGATGGGGTTGACAGTCCCAACTGTGGTTGTATACACAAATGCCAAGTTCCTCTTAATGCATCTCCAAAATAAAGTTTGAAAAAAGTTCCTCCTGAAAGGGGACTTTACTTTCTGCTGCTACTTCTTCCAAGAGTCTTACATGAGTCAACAAAAATCAGAGGCAACACTGATGTCAGTAGACCTAGTGCTCTGAATAAAGCAGTAGACTAATTCTTCATTATTACCATCCCAGTCAAGAAACATACTTGATTTCAGAAAACTTTTAAATTTGATTGTGGCAACTTGAGGTGTAATTTCAAGCAATTACGTAGAGTGCAACAGGCTTTAAACCTCAAACTTAACTGGTGGGAACAATGTTACAGAATGCCTAGACAAGAGATATAGCACGGCTGCTATTAATGATATATGTAGAAACAAATTAGCCTTTTGTGGGAGTTAAAAGGTTTCTCCATAGAAATGATTTCTCTGACCTTGATTTGAAAGGTCTGTTCACATCAAGAGAGGTGTGCAGTATTATCTTGAAAATCTTTAATTCCCTTTGAAAATATATCTGATAAAATATAATATATCAGAAATAGGAAACCTATGCTTTGGTAAGTGCTATAGGCTGGGGCTGATGAAGTTCAAATATCTTGATGTATCTGTGAGGCTTGCAAGAAGCAAATATGGTTACCTCTATGCTTGGAAATGGTGGGGCTGATTTATGAAAATTCTTTGAAGAAATGTTTTGAAGAAATTCAATATATAAACCTATACTGTGAGTTTTCCATCAAGTTAATTAGCAAAATCTGCCTAGTTGCAAAAGTACACATGGCAAGAAATAGTTATATATACAGTATACAAACACACACAAGCATACATACTTACAGAGCCCTACAATAGACCAAATTCAGTGCAGACCCAAAATTCAAGAAATCCAGGTGATTCCAAGCTGCTTTTCCTAAGCTTTAGAAAACAGCCCAGCCATCATGAAATGAACAATTTTCCAGCTTTATTCCAAGTTATTATTGTCCATTATGTTATTATAGAGCTTTTAATTTATTTTTCCCCTGTGAAAAGCTAATAATAATAATAATAATAATAATAATAATAATAATAATAATAAAAAAAAAACAAAGACAAAAACAAAAACAAAAACAAAAACCAGGTAGGACATGGGGGACACACAACCACCATCATACCTGCTGGATGTTCTGTGAAAAAAGGTCACCACACAAAAGACCTCTCCATCTTTTTACAGCAAGCTGAATGAAATGACTGGGTCATTTGTGTCATGCGAACAAAGCCAATGAATGCTTCTATGAAATGGTATTTCTGAACTCCTTATTCTTAATAGTTAAAGCTTGATTCTTAGTTCTTAGGCTATCTTTTCATGAATCTGCACTCTAATCATGAGGCTTTTTAGCTAATTCCAAAGACAGTGTTCGATTAACTTTGATATAATCTCACAATGCATGGACAGACTCAACCATAGTGTCAGCTGGGAAATCGTGAACATCCTAGACCTACATCCAAAAACACAAGGGAATTCCTGGAAGACAAATCACCCATCAATAGACACACAGAGATAAACCACATTTACACACCATTCAAAAGAGACCCCCCCCAAAAAAAAACCTAAGAAGGAAACAAAAAGACCAGAACCCAACCTCTCCAGCAGCCAACACCCAGGTAAGCAGGGATTAACACCAGACAAACATTCAAGCAGAAAATAATAACCTAATCAAGGAACTACCAAGAAGAAAACCACACCCCCACCAATGTTGGTAGGGCAAGTGTTTTATTGTATAAAAATAATAATAATAACCTAATCAAGGAACTACCAAGGAGCAAACCACACTCACTAGAACTGATGATGCTATCTAGTTTGGTAATGAAATGTTTGTAATAAAACAACCAAGCTCAGAGAGCACCAAGAACTCCACCGTTCAACCCTGAGCTGCATATAATCTCTTCTATTGGATTTTTCCTTCATTGTGAAGAACATTCTGCCTTGCTTTCTTTTGCTGAAAGTGTTACACTTTCCCCTATTAGCATGACAGAATTATACTCACTTGTTTTCTCTCATTCCTTCAAGTCTCTTAACACTTGAGGTAATTAACACCTCTGCTAATTAAATTTACAGTGCTTGGGACCTGTTCATATACAGTACTCCTGATGCTTTATATTATTTCTTATATAGCTTGTGAGCAGCGCTGGTGATGCAGATTATCTCCTGTGTCATAGTACAAAATGGTACAAAAGGTTTTGCTTGATGCATGCTATTTGAAAGTAGCATGGCAACTTGATTGATGAATTTTGTATAAAGCAGTAATAGTTAGCAAAAGGTTTAGAGCAGAAGTGGCAATGTTTTTTTAGCCAGGGACTGCACTTTCAATGTTAGGCCAACAGCGGTGGTAGTAATTGCTGTTAATAACTTTATTTTTATATTCCCTGGAGTTGCAAAAGAATGAGATCAGAATGAACCCTGATTTTTTCCCCTCCTTTATGATTTCTTTCTTACTATTCTAGATGTGTTAAGCTTATCCAAGATTTAACACATTTGCTTTTATTTCCACACAAGTGTAGCTCTGGAGTCACATCCAAAGATTTGAGGGGCTACTGTCAATTTATTTCAATAAATTAAATTGAATGAACAAAATAAACATAGTTAATTTTTTTTTTGGCAAATGATTCTGTTGGACCACAGAACACTGCAATGTATTTTTTACATGGCTCTCTTATAGGAATGGGAAACCTTTGATGCTCCAGATGTTGTTAAACCTAAACCACAAGCAACTGTAGTTATCATAGCCAATGTTGGCAGGAGTTGTATTTAGCAAAATATGGAGGACTACACATTGCTCACGTCTGTTCTACTGTTTTTATTTACATCACTTTCAATTCACATCACATCAGTCCCAGTCTGAATCACAAGTTTCTGTTGTTGTGTTTAATACACTGAGAGGTTTGAAAATGAGGCCTAAATATTTTAAATATTTAGGCTGCCATCTCAATAAGGAATGCCTTTAATAATAAACATAAACCCTTGAAAGTAGGTGACATTTACTAAGCTATTAACATGCAGAGCAAAAACTAAACATTTAAAACTCAGTCCCATACAATATACTGGGGAAAGCACCACTTTGAGTATATCCATGTTTTAGTAGTTTATTATGCCAAGTTTTGATCCTTCTTTCCTATAAACACTTCACATTAAAAAATAATGCTTTACAGACTAGGAGAAAATGCTGAATACTTTTTTGAAAAAAAAAAAAAAAAGAAAAGACATTTGAAGGTGAGAGTCTGAAACAACAACAAAATAAAGATTTATTAAAGGTTAAACACTTGAAGCATTTCTAGGCGTAATTTTCAATTAATTTATTCAAATGATTGTAAGCAGCAGGGTATTTGTTCAAAGGCCCAGGTTCAGCAACTTTAGTTATAATTAACAACTTCTATAGGTTTCTTTTCAATGACATCTCTGAAAAAATATATTTTTAAAAGAAAATAGTGTATTTCTCCTTTACATGGCAAGTAGCAGTTGCTGCTACTAGCTGATAGGTTCTGAACCTTCAACCATAGGTTGGAT
The DNA here is from genome assembly GCF_059951505.1 of Python bivittatus. Taxonomy (NCBI): domain Eukaryota; kingdom Metazoa; phylum Chordata; class Lepidosauria; order Squamata; family Pythonidae; genus Python; species Python bivittatus. The sequence goes on from NW_028277074.1 coordinate 29,558,819, forward strand.
CCTTTGCCAATCAGCATGCTCGGACGGATGGATGGATGGATGGATGGACAGATGATGATGATGATGATGATGATGATGATGATGATTATAGCTTTTAACATTTTTGAGAGCTAAAAATACAAAACACAAAGTAATGAAAAACAGCTATAGAATATGAAAAAATATAAAAAATCTTTTTAGTGGTGCTTTCTCCTCTTCTCTTCCATTTATTTTGCAACTGCTAGCATAAATATTGGTGCTTTGTAGTGATCATTGAAAGTTATTAAGTCTGTTTTTGTTTTTTTAACATGACCACTGCATGACATGAAATGTTCCTTACTGGTTGTGACATCTCCAACATTTATTGTTACATGATCTTTTATGCAATCTATAAAAAAATAATTTTTTTTCCTGAAATTGTAGCTTTGAATAAATTTTATTCATTTTTTTTCCCAGTAGGTATTCCCTTTGTTGTACTGTGATTACTTTGAAGTTTTCCATCCACTTTATCATACAATTGTTGTTTTGTTCCACCTCTGTGTCATATTTCAATATCTATCTATCTATCTATCTATCTATCTATCTATCTATCTATCTATCATCTATCATCTATCTATCTATCTATCTATCTATCTATCTATCTATCTATCTATCTATCTATCTATCTCCAAATTCTGTCAACTTTTTCAAGGTTCCTCCTTTCTTGAGATCATTTCTTATTCTTCCAGCAATTTGTAAATACATCAACCATGTTAAATTCCTACTTTTGACATTGGCAACTTACCATTTAAGTTGTCAATTTTAACCTGGATGTCTCGGAATTGTCTATATGCTATTTTATCTAGCCCCACTAATTTCTCCTTCAACCCCATCTTGAATATATTTTCAGAATTCTTCCAAATTCTATGCATAGGCTTGAAGCAAATAAACAAAAGCAACTAATTTTTCACTATCAGTGGCTTTTTCCTCATCACAATGCTGTTAAAATAACTGAAAGTGTAAGGATTGAAAAAATTTTTTTAGCGCATTTAAAGTTTTTTCTTGACAAGGAGATTCTGAAAATCATTTGAAGTTTTCCCCAAAGGTGCTGCTTCTTTCGATTTGATTTCCATTTTGAACTCTCTGCTATCAGACCATATGGGTATCTGAGTTAGGTTGTGCTACTTGGGCAACACACATTTTCTAAGGAAGGCCTAGCAAACACAGATAGATTTGGAATTGTCACACCTCCCTGGATTGGCAATCCATCATTTGTGTGTCTCTTTGAATAACTTTCACTTTGCAAACCTAGGATAGGCACACCAAAACATGTCATTTGGAGACCAGAAATAAACTTATTTGAAAGCCCTGAGAGAGCTTCAGGAGAATTTTGCCTTTCTCCAGGTGGAATTGACCTTAAAGTATACAGAAATCTAGGCACACAAGGATTCTTCCATCAAAGCTTGCCAATATGTAACTAGGGACAACCTTTGTTGTGAAAAACACTTTCACATCTTTGCTAATTTTTGCAGCTGCATCTATCTAATACATCCTTCTCACCTGCATTCTTGTGGGATTTGGTGATCTGTAGAAGGAGAAAATTCATAATCCACAGTAATTGCCAATGTTTTTAAGAGCAAGCATTACAAAGAGCAAGGCAAAAATATTAGGTATCTCTCTGAGTACAGAAATTAGTTTTATATTTCTGAATGCAAAGATTTTTACTCACATGTTGAAGGCTCTAGTTAGATGACCAGTCCAATGAGAAACCTAAAGTGATCAAATTATAAATCTATAGTGATAAGAGAGGAACATCCCAAAGGGTCTGTATCTTTGTTGGTGATGGTTACTCTAAATTTTAACTGCATCACAGATAACCTCTAGGCCTTTTCAGGACTCTAATTGATACAACCCATCCAGATGCCAATGGTCTGATGCATAGTTTACATAATCCATCATCTAAGATCAAGCTTGTGACTGGTTATTTCTGCTTCGCTCAAGTGAAGGTCCTTTGGAACTTTTCAGGAGCATTACATGGTCCATCCTGATATCTCTTGGCTTCACTTCCAAGATGGTCCAGATGCTATTATTGGCCCTTATCTGGTTCATGTCTCCTGGACCATCTGCTGGATTTGGGCATTCATGTGTTGGAACCTGTTCTCATATTTGTTCAAATTAAACTATGCCAGGAATTGTACAAGAAGTGACATAATGTACTTTCTTTGAGTAATTTCACCCTAGTAAACAAATTGAACAACTATAGCCGGTAACCCTATATATCTTAACTAATCTGAACCAATGTTCAAATCCTCCATGTTCTTTTTCTAGAGCAAGCAATTATCAATACAGAGTGGTCAGTAGTATAGTATCTCTAAGTAATGTAGTAATGGGTAACTATTTTATGCATAATACTGCCAATCTCATATTACCTTTGCAAACTGATAGTGTGATCACAATATTGTAAGCATGTATGCACACTTCTGCCCAATGTACCTGATAATATAGAACTGACAAAATGTGGGAAGGCAAAACAAATGATCTTGGGTGCAAACACCTCATTAGCAAAATTTTCTTTAGCTACCACAAAGGTTAGTAAGGGGAAATTCATAAAATTGTATAATATTAAGCCTGGATGGAGGAAATTTCCTGGGCCATTCAAGGAAGCTGAGTGGTGAAAAACTCTTAGCACATCTTTGATTTCCTACAATATAATGTCTATCCAATATGGATGGCTTTAGAAAACGTCTATCAAAATCATGGTGGACACAGCTGTGACTGGTTAGGTGTAATGATGGTTATAATACTATTTCTAGTAACAGAGGCAGTATGCTTGGAAGCTAAGCAAAAAGTAATTCTTGCACTCCTATTGTGTTATGGACTTTCCAAGGGCACCTGATTAATTAATGTGAAAATATAGACCTGCATGTCTTCTGCCTCATTCACCTGGTCTTTTCTTGTATTCTGATACAATTCTCTTAATTAATAGTAGAACAAAATGTCCAATAAGTTGAATGTGTTATTTTATGCTTCCTTAGGTCAGCTGTTTGCCTTCCAGCTCCAGCTGACTCAAATCGGCAGCTTTTTATCTAGCTATACTTAGCAAGAGACACACTTCCCAGTCCTGTTATGCTTAATTTCCTAGGTTAATGATTCCTCTTCAGCTGGGATGGTAGCTATCCAGGAATGAGAGAGCTGAGTTCTTTAACAAAAACAGAGCCAACCCAATCAATTTACTATTTTGACTATGCAGAAACATAGGAAACATTTAAAAGTTGCCTTTAAGCTACTAAAATATAGATCCCCCTTTAAAAGTATTTTATTGAGTTTCTAAAAAGCTAGATTCATTTATATGGATTTACTTTGTCTCTTTTTCAGGTTCAGACTACATGTAACACTTACAGATCTATGGTTCTAAAATCAATTTTCTTTCCAATTACACAATGAAGGATGGGGTTTCAATCATATTATCAAAAGCAGCACATTGATAGATTCACTATCCCTTCCCCACATCCCTGCAGCTTTTCATTTGTATGCTAAAAATATGCCTTCCCCGAGTCCCCTCTAGGGCTGGAGGAGACCTTTCCTGGGAGCAAAATGCTTTGTGAGAAATTGCAGAGAAATAAATGGCAAAATCCATTGTCCCACTTTATTTTGTCTGCAAAAGAGTTGTCTTTTCTCATGCTTTCTGCTTGGGCTGAACCTGATTATTTTCCACAAAACAACACAAGCAATACCCCTACAGAGCTGTAGCCTAGCTCTGCTAGGAGCATGCAGTATATGAAGACTATGACGTAATTTATATCACAACATATTACCTAATTAGCCCAATGGAGAGTTTAAAAGTTAAAATTCTTTGAAAGTAGGTTTTCTTAGCTAAAACTTTGATTTTTATATTGAAATCATGTTTCCTGTGTCGGTAGAAAATTGCATAGAACATAGACATTTGCTGGAATTCAGGATGCCCTTGGTAACTTGGTTTAAAGTGACCTCGAGGAACAAAGCAAAAAGAGATTACAAGGAGCAAACTTGCATTTTGGGAAGGAGTATAGAAAAGGATCATTAAATATAACAGAATGTAGGTTATGGTTGACAACAAGACTAGGGCACCAGTCTTATTGACGATATAGAGTTGTGGTCTCTTCCTGTTTATGTCATGGAATTAATTATTTGTGACTGGTGATGTACCTTTTCTATGTCCTATATAACCCTTTGAAAATCTATTGTCAGAGATCTCAGTCAGTTCTACTGGAGGCCCAGTGATCATTGTTCTAGAGTATTTCAATAAAGAAACTTTGTCTTGGATCTCCATTCCTTTGGTTCATATTCTAGTGGATTACTATTTTTTTCCACGACTGATAAAGAAATGAATAGCATTTATATTAAAAAGGGCAAACCCATCAACTAAACCAGTAAGGTAAGGCAAAGATATCTAATTAATTCTTATAATGCTTTCCTAAGATCGGGGACCCTTCAGACAGTCACTCATGCTCTGGTCACCTCATGGCTTGACTACTGCAATATGTTCTACATGGGGCTACCCTTGAAGACCACCCAGAAGCTTCAGCTGGTCCAGAATACAGCGGCACAAGCAGTGATGGGCATGTCTTAATATGCCCATGTAATACCTCTGCTTCACAGGCTGCACTGGTTGCCAGTTTGCGATTCAAGATGCTGGTTGCTACCTATAAAGTCCTACACAGCATAAGGCCTGGCTCCTTGAGGGACTGCCTGTCTCCCAAGTATCAGCCTTACTGGTTCAATTTGGCAGGGTTGGTGCACTCCAGGCTCCATTGATTAAGCAATACCACCTACCGGGATCCCGGAAGCTTGCCTTCTCTGTAGCAGCACCTTCCCTCTGGAATGAGGTTCCCCCCAAAATTTGAACAGCTTCCACCTCCTGGAATTTTTGAAGGGCCTTAAAGACCTGACTTTTCACCCAGGCCTTTGGAAAGGAGATTGATGCTCCTTTCTTCTTTTCTGTTCCCCTCTGTTATTGTTGTCTGTTTGACTTGTGCTGTATTGATGTTTTTGTTAAATGTTTTAACAATTGTAAACCACTCAGAGTCTCTGGGAGTCAGGTGGCAAATAAATTTAATAAAACATGAATTTTATACATCCATGTTTAAAATAAACAAGAACATAATTTAGCAGTTGACATATTGATGGCATATTCTTAATTCTTAATAATATCACACTGGAGAATTTACATAACACATATAGGCAGCATGATTTCTAAAAAAAACACACAGAGGTGTGCCCACTAAAAAGTAGCTATGGAGTCAGCTTTGCTTTAAACACTGGTTTCAATTTTGAAGCAGACTGCACTGACTAGAACTGTTCTGTTACAATTATTCCAGAAATAATCTGAACCCAATATCTGGGGAAAAGATTTGCTTGCTGAAAGCCTTAATATGCCAGTCATTTCAAAAAAGGAAAGAAAAAATAAACAAGAAAAACAAGAGCAGAAAAAAAATGCAGAATTCGTTTAGAGCCTGTTTGTTGCTTTTATGTGCTGGGGCAGCAGGAAGGCAAGAAAGAAATTAGTCAACATCATTCACTTTCCCTGTGGCACATGTTTCATTTTCTTTTCTGTTCCAATAACTTATCAGTCTAGTTCTTTTAAAAAATGATTTATGTAATTACAAGTCCAAATCCTCACTTATTCCTTCTAAAACAACCACCACATTATTTTAATAAGTGATTGTTTGAATTCTCTGTGCCCTATCACCCTTTTTTGAGCATGTAATACACTGCAAACAATGTGTCACCTTTCATTTCTTCCTCAAATTAGAACTGAAATAGTATTTCATGTTTCCTAAATTCCTCTATGCTGAAAAAATCCAGAGGTAGGCATGTTTCTATATAAAACATATTGATGGGTATCCTAATCTTAGAAAAACTAGATATGCCAAAATATAAATCTTATTAGATATGGATTTATTCCTAGGAGCTTAACAAATGTAGTGGTTCCTCTCATTGTTTCTGGCCACTTGTTATTGGTTGTGCATTTCATCTCATTATTTAATTCTTCCATAACTCTAAACTTGCATTTCTCAAAGTATGTTTGATATTTTTTGTGGGTTTTCACTTTCACTAATCAAGCAAATACTCTGTCCTTTAATGAACAGGAGGAACAGGCATATGTCACACTTGAACACTTGGAGAAAAGTCACTAGAAGATTTTTAGATGATGGTTCACTACAACCAAGAATAAATATCAAAATAGATGAATGTTACGAAAACAGCAGTTTGTCCTTTCACAAATCTCACTCCGGACACTGATGAACTATTTCATCGTATGCAAACTCCTACATCCTATTAAGATCTATAAGCTCTGCATTAAAAGAGAAAATACATATATAATTAGAAACGGGCTTCAATAATTTTTTTCCAGTTTTTGAAGAAACAGAGTAGATGTTCCTCATTTTTTAAATTACGCCTTCGTTTATCTTGAAAAGTTTCAGAAACACTTTCCATCCTTAAAAAAACACACAGAGGTGTGCCCACTAAAAAGTAGCTATTGAGTCAGCTTTGCTTTAAACACTGGTTTCAGTTTTGAAGCAGACTGCACTGACTAGAAGTGTTCTGTTACAATTATTCCAAAAATAATCTGAACCCAAAACAGTGCTATTTTGAATCCCTAAATCATGTTTTTGCCCCAAATGCAGCTTTTTCAAGCTCAAAATGCTTCCAGAATGGGTGGAGCAGCACCACAACACTCTTGGTAAAGTTAGACTAGCTGTTTAAAACTTAAGAGATTTTGGATTCAAAGCATTTTTCACACCACCAGCTTTGGATACTGCCTCTTAGCTGTTTCTGGTGTCATTTCTGCAGATGTGCCTTATCCCCAAAAGCTGTTGGAGATGTTCTTCTTCCTCTGAAATTGAGCGAAATAGTCTGTCGATTTCTTGCCCATAAATAAAACAGCAGATCTGTGCATAGCTCTAAAAAGCATCCATCTTACTTATGTATTTCTAGGGTTCATACCTGATGGAAACTATTCACCAAGAAGATTCAGTTTGGGGGACTGTTTTGGCCTGCTTTCCTGTGAACTCAGTCACAGATTTCCTTATTCAAATCTGAATGGCTGTCAGAAGAAGAGGCAGAATTGTTCAGAAAAAAAGTTCAGAAAAATCCTATGATAAAGAGTTGTTCAGTTGTGGAACACACAATCTGGGGAGGTGATAGACTTTCCTTCATTGGAAGCGTGGGAAACAGAAGCAGGATGAACATCTGTTATGATATAGTGGATTTCTGCAGGTAGGCAGGCAGGCAGGGAAGCAGTAGAGACTGCATTATCTCCAAGCTCCTTCCAACTTGCTTCCAATTCTGATTCTGGGGCAACATTCAAAGATGAAGTAGTTGAAGCATTTCTTAATTCATCCTATCATCTATTATGGAGAAATGTAATGGCATTGCTCTTTTGTTTTACTTTATGGTTATCCCTGCTCAACTGTTAGGCAAGCTCTGTAATGATCGGACACTTTCCATTACTGAAATCCAACTATTATTTCTTCATTGTTCCTATCTCATGTCTAAGGAAGAAGCTTTAAGAAGAGTGCTGCTGATTATTCCCGACATTTGGGAAATAAACTCAAGGTTTGGAGTTTTCTATGTGGAATAAAGTTAAAGTAAATTAGCTTCAGTATGCCAACACCCTGAAAAATTTGTCTAAATTACTCTGGTTCTTCACCTTTGTATCCAGAGTTCATTTAAATGCAGTACATTTCTTTAATTAAGAGTTCATGATTGAGTAAGCTCTTTTCTCCATATTTTTGCTGTTCTGTCTTTTGTGTTAAAGGTTTTTCTTATTCAGAAATTCTTATTTTCAGGGTTATGGTCATAAATTTAAAACCAATATATAAATATTTTTCACATGCAAATATAGTATCATGAAATATAGTAAATGTGAATTGGTGATGGAGAAATGACAGTCCAGTTTATTCTTTTTCCATGTATATATGAGCCAACATGTATCAAGTCTTCAGACTGTTGTAGCTCTAAATGTTAGTACTTGATATTTTCTAAAGCTGGATAATTTAACTAAGATCAAATGAATGCATGATAATGATCTTTATGCTCCATATAACTGCCTAAAACAAATAGCACCTCTGAAGTGTTAATAATAGTAGACTCTATCAAAGTCATCTATGTTCATCATGTTTAACAAAGTTGCTGAATATTATACATACATACATACATACATAGGGGATTTTAACTAATAACTTTGAAGTTCACACAATGTGACCCTAAAGCTCTTATGATGAAGGTAACTGTTTTTAGAATTAACAAATCAAAATAACATTGATATATAATGAATATGTAATTGCCAAATGAAGTTTAGAAAACACTTGAAACATATATATGTGTGTGCTCATAGGCACTGGCTTTAGATGATATTTGATTAAAAGTCTTAACATGTTGTGGTAAGGAAAGTTTATTCTGAGGAAAACTAACTTTGTCCATTTTGTGATTCAATTTAGAAAGGATGGTTATTAGACTTCAGAATATTGCTCCTATACACATCTAAAACCTGCATTTTCATATTCAAGAGATATGGTATTTTGAATATGAGTAACTAGGAAGAATTACTCTGATGCTAGGGAATCTCTTCCTTCTTCTCTTCTGCTAGGGGACAGCTGCTATCTTTTGATGCTTGCAAAATATTTATCTGAAATACTAAGAACTGTTTGCAATGATTTATGCCACTGTTGGAATTATTCATTTATCCTGATTTCAAAAGTAAATGTTCTTTTTCTTACAGCCTCCCAAAAATGAATGCCTTTGTTCATGAATCCAACTAATACATTTTATGTCTAAACTTACCAGAGCATTTTAAGGAAATGCTTATTTTAAGGAAATGCTTATTTTGGTCAATAATGTAATCTATTGGCAATCAAATTAGAAATATTATTGGCATCTACTTAGAGTGAGAAGAAGAGTTCTCTGGAAGAAATGCCACGATCTATAAGCAAATCTCTCTTATATCAATTGGTACATTCCCATCAATTTTTAGTCAGTTACGCATCATAGTGTAGTAGTTCAGAAATGACATGCTTTGACTTTTGAACTTTTGAGAATCACTACCAGCAACAACTTTTCTGATTGCAGGAGGAAAAGAAATAAAATAAATTCCATGAAATGTCTTATTCTTTCTCAGACATTGAATTTTTACGTGTATATGTACATACCCAATGTACTGTTCCCTTTCAGGGCAAATAATGTTATGTAGCAAACAGAGATAGAATGAGAAATAAAGCCAAGAAATAATAAGCCATACAAAGAGTAAGCCAAAGGCATTGTATGAGAAAAATAAAAATAGCTAAAACTAGTCTACACCGGCATCTCTATACATGTGTATCTCTGCAAATCATTCTGCTTCTTCCATCATAACTCACCAGTTTGATCACTGCATTTAGTTCTTTAACTGAATATGTAAAGAATACATCTTTATAAAAAAAAATTATTAGAAGAAGAATGTGACAATTGTCGGTGAACTGTCAGTGAAATGTAGTATATGAAAAAAGCTATATCATTAACAATTATTAAAAGAATTCATATTATCTAACATAAATGTGTAGGCAAAAATGCTTTTTAGCTAAGGAGAACTAGATGAGAGGGTGAATCAGATCCTGAGATGAATTCATTCCTGTAAAGTTATTCTGTTTAAAAGAATCTCAGTTTGCAGTCTTGAGAATTAGAAACTTCCAAGCCAAGGATAGAAAAAATAGTCATTTTGAACTCAGTAGGAAGCAATGATTTCATACATTAACTCACAAATCCTTACATATTAAGAGAATTTAGGATACAAAACTTAGAATATATGTATTATATTCAATCCATTTTGGAGACTACAAAGGAAGATAGACATCTGTATATGCATAAGATACACTTATTTTCTCTGTTCCTGCTAAAGACATCCACCATTACTGTGCTTTGCATTTCAGCCAAATACAGTGATGATTTTCTAATATCCATTTTGGACTATATACAGAAATACATTTCTAACCTGAGTCAACAATTTCATGTTACAAAAACTACAGTTGCATAGTGCAAAGCAATCAGTATGAATTCATGACTTGTATGGCAAATAATCTGATTTTCATATACTTTCTGTGATACATTTTATTCAGGTGAAAAGGCCGGGTTTTGAGATATTTCTCTACAAATTAGATTGACCTTTTTGCACAAAAAAAAGTCACATAACAAAGTATTTCTTTTCTGAAGTTGTTGCCACTTTTTTTTCTTTTTTCTTTTTGCTTATAATTTCACATCAGTTTTGGTACTGTACGTGCAAAATGTTTCATTCTGTTTCAAAGACAGTAATTCTGAGGAACTGTGGAATTGTTCTTCCTTCATACCATATAATTCCAGCTGTTTTGGGGACTGCTCTAAAGTTTTATGGAAGTAAATAATCTGTAATAGGATGTGGTTTAGAGTGCTGGACGTATGAACCCCTTTCTATTTCAGGGGATTTATTTGCAAAAACCTGCTGAACCTCATATATCAGCAATGGTCCAGACGTGGAGTGGGATGTCTGGAGTTTTCTAGAATGCTATATCTCTGAAACAGAACATTTTTTTGCACCAACTTAAAGCTGTTTCTTGTAATCAAACTCTTTACTTGGCTTTTATATATAAAAGTGGCCTTTATATATAAATATTAAAATCTTCACAATTCATTCAGCCCATTCTGTAAGAATACAGTAGATTACCTCCCACTGATAACAGCTTCAAAGGAACTAAAAAGCAAGGCAAAGTATAGTTTCAATGAATCCTGTAAAATCCATACTAGATAAAGTGGGATTTTGTTAAATATGAAAAGAGTATACTGATTTTTTTATCTAGTCTGCAATTTGGTCTGTTAACTTCCTTCCTTCCTTCCTTCCTTCCTTCCTTCCTTCCTTCCTTCCTTCCTTCCTTCCTTCCTTCCTTCCTTCCTTCCTTCCTTCCTTCCTTCCTTCCTTCCTTCCTTCCTTCCTTCCTTTTCGGCCAGGACATTACTTTTCCATTATTATTTAAAAATCACAATCCAGACTCTTAAGGAAAAACAACAAACACCATAACTTGGTGGATGGCTTTGGACTTTCAAAAGGCCTCTAATGATTATTCTGATCTGCCAGAGATATTGCCCTGACTGTGATAATGGGAGAAACCACTCAAAGCAAACATGGGCAGTGATAGTTAGAAACAACAATAAATGTACAAAAAGGACAGATGTTCTAAAAATGATTATACTACTTGGCTTCCATGTAGTTTAGAGCCACATTATTAATTTTATTTGTTTTGTTTTCTAATGGAAATTTGTTCAATTCTTTTTATCCCGCTGTCTTTTTACAATATGAATATTTCCTCATTAAAAAAAAAAGGTTTTCTTCATTTGTGATCCTGTGATAATTCTGCAGTACTTATCTACTAGCATGTAGATGTGCAGTTCAAATTGTAAATAACTGGATACACCTGTAATAGATGTAAGTGCACCTAAGCATGTCCAGAGCTGGTAAATCATGATGCCAGAGGTGGGCAATTTTTAGTGCTACAATTAGTTTTGGGTGAGATTGAGCACCACAACATGAGTGGGGCCATTTGTACATGAAAGTGGAACCACTTCACCCATGTGGATATGTCTGAGTTCTGAGAACTGATTGGGTTTTTTAAAGATGTAATATGCTTATTTTTGCACACATACAGCTTTTATCTATTTTTCATCTCTAAGTGAGTAACTGTAAAGGAATTCAAAGCTGATGCTGGGAAGGTATGAAAAAGTCATTAAGGATGGACTTGGACATCAGAATACACCATCCTTGAGGGGAAAAAAAAACCTCAAAATAACTCTGCCTTAGTTTTGTTTAATATAAGATGGGACCGATAGAAGCTGTCAAGATCCTATTATTATCCCCTACAGCACTGAAGCAGTGTTCCTGGAATCTAGTGTCTCTTTCTTGACCTGGTCTCTCTTGAAGTGCTGACAATGGTATATTCAGGCTGCTTTAACAAATAGCAGAGAGGTGCTGTGCTTTCACTGCTAAGAAGTGTTCAACCTTTTAAATGTTTGCACTTATCTCACATGCTATGAGAGATTATGAAGAGGCAGAGAAACACATGGAGGAAAGTGAGACATACTTATCTAATAAACTGGGCTTGCTACTTTAAACATTTTGTAGTGTTTAGTTATAAAAACTTGTCTTTTGTTGCCAGAAGATTGCTTTGTTACTGCTTTCTCATGGTTTTCTTATTGACACGCTGTTTCTCATAAAAAAACTGAGGCAATTGCCTTGTTGATATTCTTTATTTCTCATAAATATCTCAGACTATTTCTTTATTGATATTCCTGCAGGTAAGAACCAGTTTGGTGTAGACATTAAGGTGCTGAACTAGAACCTGGGAGAACATGAGTTCTCATCCTCCTTTAGGCATGAAAGGCAGCTGGGTGACTTTGGGCCAGTCACGTTCTCTCAGCCACAACCAGCTTTCAGGCTCCCCAGGTTGTTGTGGGGAAATTAGGAGGCAGAAACATTGTGTACACCACATTGTATTCTACAAAATAAAGGTGGGATAAAAATATATAATAACAATGAGGAGGAGAAGGAGAAGGATTGATACCCAAATCTAGCTACGGTGCTCATTTATTTTATCTTTTCTGTACTGGTTACCGTACCTGTACATTTGGCCTTTTCCTTATTTGCATTTATTTGCTGTGTTCTCTGTGACTTTCCAGTTGTTCAACCATGCCCAATTCATCCTTCATCAATCCATGAAATATCAAGGTACAAACCAAGGTACCTTTTGCTATGGCTGCATAAATCAATAATTAAGCAATTATATCAGTTGTCTTACCATGTATAGAAATCTTTCTATTTGATCAGTCTCATGGTTCTTAGGAGGAATTACTTTTGAGGAACTCCCAATCTTCTTCCAGTGTTGAGATTCCTGGGGCAATGTGTTGATAGCTTCATCAAAGTCTGTTAGGAAATAAAATCTACACTGAAGGATTGTGTGGAGCTTCAAAGGCCCACATTAGGTCAATGAAACATCAAGAAAGGTATCTCCTTGAAGCAAAATTACAGAGCAAAGTGGCCCACAGCTTCTAAATAGAACAGTTCACTTGGCAGTGCATATATGCAAAGCTCCTACTTGAGAGGGGTTGGCTCAAGCACATCATCCCATTGGGTTAAGTGAAGCAATGAAGCTATATTATTTCCACCACCCAAAACACAAAATCAAGGAATGGTGTACGAAATGTACAATGTATATATACTATACTATTCATAAAGTTAGGACTTTGCATTTTACCTTTATTAGCAGCATTCTGCCTGACATCATTTACTTCTCCTTCTTTCTTCTCCAGTTATGATGAGGACTAAGCTCTAGATTTCATATTTCTGTCAATAGGTTATATTTTCTGTAGATTTATTTGTTTATATTTGCTTATAGCCCATTCCACCAATGTTGGAGAGAAAGGTTGGCATTACATAATGTCTACAGATAGTGCTGCTTCAAGGATTTTCCAGTGCTCTGTTTCATAAGCAAAATATATTGAGTTCAGCCTACACTAGATTATAAAATTAACACAGATGCTTTTCAATTGTACTGGTTTTCTCAGTTCTTCTTGAAGGATAATTTGCCCTTCTTATAAAGTATTTTCTTGATGCCATCATTTTCTCTTCAGCAAAGGCTTCTGTCAGACTGCAGTATCCTGCATGGTATGTAATTCAAGGGGAAAAAGAACATCTGGCAACAGCTATTAAATCATCTTCTTCTTCTTTAAAATGTGAGAAATGGCCTGGACACACCTAACACTGACCAATATCATGGCATAAAAATGTATTAAATCCACATTCAGAAAGAAACAATGTCACCCGTGATAAAACAACTTTCACTGTGCAGCTGGCTATAAATATATTGGGCATTGATATTAATTTGCAAGGGTGGGTTGCTAGATTGCTTGGAAAACAGTTTAATTAACTAAGTGAGGTGTAAAGGTTATGTGGGAAAAAAAGAACACCAGGAGTTGAGGAGAGAGATATAGTTTCAGTCTGCAAAGTGCAGAATTTTAAATACTTTAGTGGATGCAAAGCAATGCATCCTTAGTTGTTTTCTGGTAAATTTGCAAATTAGCTTTCCACTGCAGATATCAAAGTTCCACCAAAATGGTGTCATTTATTCATAACAATTTGATCCAAATGCATGCAGTAGGTTACAAATATTTTAACAACATTTGAACTTTCTAATGATTTTAGTCACTCCATTAAAGTCAGTCTCAATATAATGTTTCTCCTTGTGCCATATTTTTGCTTTTATGTTCAATGTACATATGGCTCAAGATCTCAAGGACGTTGGGTCATAGTGATCCAGGCTTACTCCTCAGTGGATTGTTATAGACTATTGTGTAAACACAGAGTGGAAAGGAAAAAAGAGGGGGGGTACCTCAAACAAAACCAAATACTGTTGCTTTCTGGCAGAAAAAAAATAATGGTGGTTGATGGTGACAAAAGAAGGAAGGAAGGAAGGAAGGAAGGAAGGAAGGAAGGAAGGAAGGAAGGAAGGAAGGAAGGAAGGAAGGAAGGAAGGAAGGAAGGAAGGAAAACAAATATGCATTCTTTTCTAAAACAATACAGCCAATAAAAAATACAGTTCAGATGTTCGGGAGTATATTCCTCACTTTCCAAAACTTCATTTTTTAAAATATTTTTTCAGAACTAAAATTCAATTCTAATTATTTTAGTATATCCATGCCATCATAAGTATACATTAAACAGCAGTGCTGAATTACAAAACTAACAATGGAACTCAAATGGTTTATCACTGAAGCAGCTGTAATTTTGTAATGGTAGGTGGGAATGACCTTGGGAGACAGGAGGAATTGCTGAAGAATAGATGACCATCGTGCAAAAGGTATCTCAGTCTAGAGATGCAGAGGGAGTGTGTAAACATTTCAGAAAGGACACTCCCCTCCTTTCTTTTTACTCTCCAGAAAACAAGGAAGGGTCCCTTTTGAAATGCTTCCCACAATCCCTCTACTTCTGTCAACTGAGATACCTTTTGCATGATGCTCGTCTAATCTGTAGCATTTCCTCCTGTCTCCCAAGGTCATTCCCACATTCTGTTGCAAATCCCCTCTGAATCAGCTGGATGTTAGATCCCTCTATAAGTAAAATCAGTCAAGGAAGAACTAGGAGGAGAAGAAGGACAAGGAGAAGGGAATACCTATGTCTATTCAGCTGAGGAAAATATTTTCTCTGCAATATTTCTTGGATCCTTTCACC
Source organism: Python bivittatus (assembly GCF_059951505.1). Lineage (NCBI taxonomy): Eukaryota > Metazoa > Chordata > Lepidosauria > Squamata > Pythonidae > Python > Python bivittatus. Next base: position 29,574,042 of record NW_028277074.1, read on the forward strand.
TTTAGAAGACTTTGACTTTCAAGTTGCAATTCATCAGCTTGCCATTAGTTATTGTTGTCCTGTTGATGTGGCACTAAAAGTGACTGAAGAAAAGTAACACTGAGCTTTCCAGCACCTAGAAAAACTAAAAAAAAAATATGGATTGGCTGTCTATGAAGTTTTGTAAGCAAGAATGATGCATTTCTTTTGGGGTCAGAAGGGCATATTGGCATCCTCTGTCACTCTTGGCAGCTCTTCATAGCCTTTTTCTCCCTAAAGTTGGGTCACAACTGATTGTTGTATTTTGTATAACTGGTTCAATTCATTTTTTGAATTATGGTCCGACTAGACCCTGAAAGATCTATCCCACACAGACAGAGGATCTGCAGTTATCCTGTTGGAACTGGTATGGCATTCAGTAGTAATTCACTAAGCTAAAATTAGTTCTTATCTACCTTATGGCCCTGCTTTTTATTATTTATTTGCTTGTCTGTCTGTATAACCAGACAGAGGATGACTGATGAAAGTAGAAATGTGTAGACACTGCTGCAGTAAAAGATAATATATATTTTAATGTTTTCAATTGTTACACAATACACATTTATGGACACTGATGACAGAACAAACCAATACTCATAACAATTTTTCTCCTTCTTCTGATGGCTTACCTAATAGGAAGATGTCTAAATGTGCTACTGCAGATACAATGTATGAACTTGAGTCCAAGAAGCGTTCCCTGCTTTGTGCTGGATTTTGTCTGGAATTTGGCAGAATTTGCCTCCAAGTTTATGGCAAACAGCCGAAGTTGAATCAGCTAGCATTAGTCTGGCTTTAATCTGCCCAGATTGCAATGCCTAAATGGCAAGCTTTTGATTTCCTGTTGTTCTTATAATGCTTGAACTGTTCTACTTTTATGCAGCCACCTGTTTTTGACTTGTTATTGAGGTGGCCTCGGGTATTGTGTCCAATGACATGCTAGCCAAGGACTCTAGCTGACACAATCAAGCTTGATGGAATCAGAGATGTTATCTCAAGTAAGAGATTGTATTTGTAATGTTTATTATTACATTGTATCAGTATAATTGTAAAGGGCTGAATTAACTCTTATCAGGTATTAAGGTTTTCAGCTCATCTAGGGATATATTTCTACATGGTCATGCTGTGGAGGACAGTCTGGACAGGCTGTATTGCTTTGCAGGATTGGTAACTCTGCAAAAAGACAGTCGCCTTGCAGATTCTGGGATGAAAGAGACTGAAATAGAGCAGGTATTCCTTGTCTCTTTTTGATCCAGTATTTCATGACTGAAGAAGCTACGATTCTGCACTTTTATATTGTTTTGCATCTTTATGCAGCCTTTAAGCTAAAACACATGGCCAATAGGAAGCAAACTAAGTTTTCATTTCACTTCATTTGTTTTTGTTCTATTTTCTTCTTTTTTCGTCTAAGGCTAGTAGGCACAATGCTACACTTTCAAAGCCCCGTGTTCTTTCATGGAACATTTAGAGTACACAATGTTGAGAACACATCATAGGCAATCTCACAAAAGACTGCCCTGGTGCAATGGCCTTTCAATGAAATACTGCATCCTCTACTATGCGGAATCTTTCTTCTGAAAATATCCATTTGTCATGGAGGATGTTCTCACCAACGCCCCTTTCCAAGGCTCTTTACCATCCCAGTTGGGCAGGTGGACTGGATTGTTCTAAAAACTACCTTAGCATGCAGCCATTCATTCATTTATTCTTTTTCTTTTACAAAATATCTTTGGTGCCATTATGCTCAAAGTCTTTTTTGGAAATAAAAGAAATGCTATGGCTGGCTTGGTGTTTTTGTTTTTGTTTTTGTTTTTGTTTCTTTAGTGTGCCAGCTTCCCATGGTTACTTTTCAGATATTTTAAAAAACCCTACAACAATGCAAACATCGGGAGGGAGCCTAACAGATACCAAGGATTTGGATATCCACATGCTGGGACATACCTATAAAGTGAAATGTAGTACCTTTGGGTATGGTTGATGCAAGTAAATCTGTGGTCCTGATTTTACTCCTCCTGCCAGACCACCAAATGTACAGCTTGTTTCCCACTGACCTTTCACCACACTGCATTATATATACAACAAATTACATGGAGAAAGTAGCAACAGTTTGAACTCATCCTGATTTTCTCTGATTTATGCTTTATAAAAGACTTCCAAACTGAGGTCCAAAATACTCTGTTGATGACAGTAAAGCTCTATCAAAATTAATGGTGATGAATGTATTTACAATAATGAGCAATCTGCATGGTGCAGGCTCTGGAATAAATTACAGATCTGATTTGAAAAATAGGTTGTGCAATGCTGCACATTAAATTTAAGGAATTTTTCCAACACTATAATTCAGTTCAGGTACAGATTCTTACTTTACAGAATAAATTTCATTACATTCACTAGAGGGTGTTTAATTATTGGAAGTGATTGCATGATTTAACATTGCAAGATAATTTCACATTACTTACATTAAAGCCAGTTTCTTGTTTGGTATGTGTAAATACAACTAATCTTCAATGGTATATCTCAATGTAATTTTACAAGTGCTGATTATCTTTGTGCCAGCAGTGAATGATTTATGCTTTTGCAAATGCAATATGCAGAAACTTTTTTTTCTTTTGGTCTATACTGAACTTCTAATACAATTAATTTTGCTGGTTTTCTTTTAATTCCTTTGTTTGCTAGATTCAAGAAGGATATTCAAGAAATAGACACTGAAAATGTATATAGATACTAGCCACATTCAAGCAAAATGCTAAGCCAAAATCTTCTGGTTTGCAGGTTACAGGGAAATATGCATAGTCCTTAATCACACTGTCCTCCTGCACATGGGATGGTTAAGCTGATTAAAAATGTATCCATATAATATGTGTATTAGCTTACTTCTCTGTATGTAAAAGTCAGCTTCATACCTTGGATTCAGATTTTGGCAACTTAGAATGACCACCAGGAATCCCACTTTGGAGGTCAAATTATGTTTAGTATTTGACTTTAAAAAGTGATTGTTTCAGATGTAGATCTCTTTTTCTGGAGATTTCAAGGGTACCTTGTTCTTATTTCTAATTTTAATAAGAATATTAATGACTTTCTTATCTTCTGATTGTAGCACATATATTAGGATGAAGAACAATTTCTAGAGAAAGACAAATGTCTTTTTCTAATTAGAACTCTTGAAGGCATGATAGAAATAAAATAATTTAGCTATCTCAGCTAACAATGACAATGAGGCCCATTCTAGTTGCTAAGCAGATTGAAAGGGTTGTGGACGTAGCTGACATAATCTGGAAACAGGCAGCAGAGACTGTAGCAGGGCCTGCAAAAATTGGGGTAGTTCTCAGGAGGCCAAAGATCATTTCTCTGACAATAAGGGTCTGAGCTTAATTGAGTCATTAATTACCAGAGCACAGTACAGGTAGAGGGGCATGATCAACTTGAATGTGAATATTAGAAATATAGTTAGGCTGTAGCTTTGCAGTACTTCTTGTACTGGTCTCTTTTTTTTCTGCATTTTGATTAATAGTTATCTTTCGATCTGATGAAAAAGAACTTATTTACTTATTTACTTTTAAAGAGAAGAAAATGTTGTTATGGATAGTTCCAGAACTTACTTTAGTTATGAGCTAGCCTAGTTATCAGTGTGAAAAGTCCTGCTGTTCATTGCACAAACTTGCCACAGTCCAGTTAAATTCCAAAGGAAGGGCTCTCTTTTCATTGGCAATTTATTCATTTGTCTTTGGTCAAAGACAAAAAACAAAACAAAACAAAAACCCAGATCCACACCCAAATGTACTATTTCTCAATAGAGCAAATTACAACAGAATAAAAAAGAAACAATCATTATAAAATGATTATAGATTAGGCAGAAAACATGGAGACAAGAGAAAGAAAATATATTAACTCAGGGGGCATCCATTTACAAACCTCTATGACTAAAAAGAAAGAATTTGACAGAAGTAAAAGTCATCTTCCTTTTAATATTGGATAATAGATAATGTATTAATAAAAGGAATAATAAATTTTAAACACTCTGATAGAAGTGTGTGAAGTGATAGGTAGATCAGTAGGCAGATAGGTACGCTGGTTTTTTAGAACTGTGACTTTGGGAAGTTTATGAGAAAAGTTATAAGAAAATAATGTATATCAAGAAGAAAAAAAAAAGATAAATGACCAGAGACAAAATCTAAAGAGTCAGATAGGAAAAACACAACAAAAAATACAACAAAAGGGGCTTAATCATACCAATGTACAGACTACTGGGAAAAAACAGGGAGTCCTGTATGAATTCCTAGTAATGCTGTATGTGTGTAAATACAGTATTGTTGGTATTACTGAAATCTGATGAGATGGAATTCATAATTGGAAGGATATGACTTGTTCAAAAGAAACAGACCAAACAAAAGGGGATGGGGTGCCTTACATATGAAGAGTGATCATACCTGTATAGAAATTCATGACACTGTTGGACAAAACCTTAATGAAAGCGTCTAGATGAATAATAAGGGAAAAAGGAACAATAATGATTCTGTTGTGGCCAGACAACCAAGCAGATTATATACATGAAATCTTCACAAATCATGTGGCTAAGGGTGTGTAAGAGAGGATTTCAACTATTCCCACATTGGCTGGAAACCAAGCTCTGCAGTAAGTGGGAGATCCAACAGGTTCTCGACATGACTTGTAGGCAACTTCATCATCCCCAAAGTGGAGGATGGAACTAAGGGAGCAGATATACTGGACTTAAAACTTACTAATAGGAAAGAAATGGATAATGAAGTGGGAGATGTAGGAACCCTGACAGAGAGTGACCATATGGTTCTAAAATTCAAAATTATTTTGGATCGTATAAGCAGGATGCCAACTAGGAAGCCCAGAGACTTTTAGTGAAGGTAAAACATTAGTAGGTGAATCTCTAGTTTCCTCAAATAGGAAAAATAAGGTTACCACACATTTTGCGAAGTGTTATATACAATTATAACAATTGTATATAACAATTATATAAGTGTTATATACAAATTACCCATGCCTATATATGATCACAGCTGCAAGACTATTATATGAGTAAAGATGGAAAGAATCACAAATGCCTACAGTGGAAGAATGGATTATTAAATTAATGGACTTGGCTCAAATGGCGAAGTTAACAACTTTAATAAGAGGTAATACAGTTTCTACGTTTGTCTCCTCATGGCAATCCTTCCTAAATTACATGCTTGGGTTGGGAAAAAATGAAGCTTTGATTGTGGGATTTAATGATTAGATGGTTTGTGTTGACAGAAATAATGTGAATTTGGATTAATTAGTGGTAAGAGATTAACTTTTTTAAAATTTGTACTTGTATCTGTAGTAGAGATAGTCGGAACCCACTTTCCATTTCATGTTTCTACCTATTCTCACTATTTTAGTTTTTGTCTTTTTCTTTTAGTTTCTGATTTGTATTTTAACTGTACTTTTTATATATCTTAATAAAAGTTTTAATAATAAAAAAGAAAAGAAAAATTACCCATGCTTCAGTAACAGTTTGGTAAAAAAAGCTTTATATTTTTAATTTGAAGAGGAATTAATTAGCATTTGCCATTTTGTGAGATTTGTCTTTTTTATGAAGTAAGAAATATTTATGAAGAGATTTAAGATAATAATATATTATAGGGATGGTAGAATCTTTTAGTGTCCTGGTCTGACTGCTCACTGCTCTTAAGTGACTTTTGCTAATCTAGGTTAGATTTGCTATTGAACCAACAATGGGAAGTCTTCATTATAGGTCTGGTTTGACAGGATTTATTTAAAATATTGTACACAGTATAGATTGTGAACAATTAAACAGATTGTGGTATCTTCTACCTTGATCATTTCTTTCTTGCATTCTCAATCCTTGATGAAAGCAAGCAAACAAACAAGGAGACTTTCACATGTATTTTCAGGTTAAAAGTAAATAGGAGATGGTCATATGACTAAAAATTTCAGTAGAAGTCAGCATGTAATAAATAAGCTACATAAGTATATTGTCCACACTTTACAAGGTGACAATTCCATTAGCAGTAATCAAGACAAAACAAGCCATATATTATGAACAAGATCTTTATTTTAGAATCCTTTGATCTCTAGGATGTTAGTGATTCTCCAGATCTTCTAAGTATCATAGCTGGAAAGAAAAATGGGTTGTATTATTAAAACCAATCCTTGCCTTGAAATCTATAAAATGTAGAAGGACAAATGGAGCCTTGGACTCAAAATCTATTATATAATTCTATAGATTATTCTATTCTCTCATTACCTGATCCCTTGTAACAAAGGGAATTTACAGTAGGTTTATTATTAATTAATGAACCAAACCAAATTTAAGTATTTTAGCATTGGCAATGTGATTGTATTGTAGTAACAATTTAATACTAGCCTGAAGGGAGGCTTCAAAATGAGAAAAATATGGTGTACCTTCATTATTACTCTTTATTATGCTGCAAGAAAATAATTATAATTAAAAAAAACTTAAAATAATGTTTACTAGGGCTTTTAAGGTTTAAAGTTGTCTGTGCTGCTAACTGCATGGTTTGTTTTCTTTTTCAGGAGAGCAAGAGGAAGAAGGAGGGGGAGGATAAGGAGACAACAAATTTCAGCATAAAATTATTGCTACTTTCTTCAGGTCAACCAGTGTTAGGATGCTATTGGCTAGTTACTAAGGCTATAACACCGCTTCTTGGACAGTTTATGGTTTGGACTGGGAAACATAATTATTTCTAATTATTGCAATATTAGATTAATTGTCTCCATCTTTGTCAGAGACAACAGCTCTTCCCTTCCACCTTTGTCCCCATATTGGTCAAGTGATCTGAAATTTGTTGGTAAGGTTTGCCTATTACATTATGTAGTACTTGGAGGAATTCTTTGTTTTGTTCATTCAATCAACATGTCATTTTGATAAAGTATCAATTTATTGCTGACCTTTTCTTATTTTGTTTTTAAAAGCTGGTGGCTGTTAAATCCTCATTCATTCATTCATTTATTCATTCATTCATTTTGTCTGATCTCTTTATTCCTCAATGCATAGATGATTCTCCATTTTCTTGCCTTCTACCCTTGAGGGCAGCAAGATATCAAATGTCTGGTTTCACCAAGAACATCTTTTATCCTTTCAACCAACCCTGAAGTTGGCTTGAAGAAGAACAAGGACCTCTGTGAAGAATAGTTCATAAATATGTTTGCATTGCCTGAGGGCTGCATCCTGGAAGTTTCTGACAGAATAATTAAGTGACAGGGACCAGAACAGTTAAGTAAATACCTAACTGTTGTGCTATTGATCATACTTTGAACATTATGTACGGCTTCAGCTAAACATCTTCACGTTTTGAGAATTTTGTTCTATGGATTGTGGATTTACAAAACTTAACTTGGTTGAACATCCAGATGATAAATCAGTGCGATTAAAATATATGCAGATGTAGATGACACTTCCTTACAGCTCATCTCTAATTACTAAGCAGCATTCTACTGCTTTGTTCTCTGGGGCTTGAAGTGTTTGCATGTTTACCAAACATCATCAGAAAATTGCTTCTATGAAAGAAGCTTTGTGATTATCCAGTAAGTATTTAAAAGGTCTGCAGGAACCAATTTGCATTAGAAAGCACAATTGTTATTGTGTTTAGTGTTCATAAATATGTTGTAAATAATACACGTTTTCTACAGAGAATGTGCTTCTTTTTTTTAATGTGAAGGAAGAAGAACCTTAGATAAGTATAATACAACTAAGCTGCTACCTGTAGCCACCTGGTCTGCCACTCATCCCTGGGTGAATTCAAGTAAAGGAAGGACAGGAAGAAGCAAAGTGCTGTTACTTTTATAGTAATAATGTGCTACATAACAATGTTGCACTGATATAGTTACTAATTGTGCTGACACCATTCCTGACCTCAAAAACCCATTTCAGAATTGCTGACAGATGCTGAGTGGGCGCGTGGCACAATGCAGAAACTATTTGTAGATAAATTTAGTTGATAGCACACTGGGACCAGTCCTAGCCTATTTAGAAAACAGCATAGATGTAGCCTAAGTTTGACACTTACATATTTATCTTAACCCTGTTTATCTGGAATACATCCCATTACATAAAAAGGCATATATAGACTGATATACATAGCTTTAAATTATTAATCCATGGAACGATTGAAAGAAGTTGATTCTGTTGCCTCTCTTTTAATATAATACCTTTAAGGATTTAAAAGATTAATGGATGTAATAATGTGCTTCCTCAGGATAAAAGCTGTTAAAAGTAATCATGAAAACTAGGTTGGATATTTATAATAACCCTTGAAGTCAAATCTAAAACTCCCACTAATTTGTGATAAAGATTCATCTGTGAAAATTATTTAGTTTGACAATGCATATATAGTATCAAAATTGTTAAAAATGAAATACCAGTCATACACATTTACCTAAAAATTCTCATTAGCTTGGGCTATAGAATTTTGGTTTGAAATAGCACATTCTTTATCGGGAAGCTATTGCATATTTAATAAATGAGACAAAGAGGGAAATGAGAGATAGAGAAAGAATTGTTTCATGAGGCCAGTATGTCCCATTCATGTTAGATGCGATCATGCGATGGTACAGTATCTACATTTTTACTGTTGGCGTACTTTTGGGAGGGAGGGCACTACTTCCAATTAACATCAGTTAGAATTATCTATGAATGGTGCAGTCATCAAACTACTATCTATATACTATTACTGCTCTAATGCCTAGATTAATGCACCATTTTATTACTGCACAAATTCATTCATATGGACATATTAATTTTCATGTATATACTTGTCAAAATGGACATAAGAATATAGATAAATTTTTCAGAAATGTGACAGTTACCCAGCAAATTTAATGCAACAAACCCTAACTAATGCACACAGAGAATGAAGGTGTTGATTTAACTATGAAGAAAGGGATCAATATATGTTAGAAAGTATGAATTGGGATCATTTAAGTAATTGTGGGTGAATATGAAAGCATGAATCCAGAGGTTCCAAATAGCCGAATACTCTGTTCTAGCCAATAGTGATAATTGAAGAACACTTTGAGGAAAATTGTGAAGCGTTCTGAATTAATGTGATCCAAGGGGAAAATTATTTTGCTACATAATATGAATGATGAGGTGGAATAATAGAGATTAAAAAAAAATCAGACATCCAAGAATGCATGAAAATACTTAGAAAAAGGGCTGTGGTTTTTGAAATAAATGGTTGAAACAGAAGTCTATTTATATGCACACATGACAAAGGAATGAATATAAATCTGAAGCATTACTAATGTAATTGTTTATCATGCAATAATGAGAATTTGTGAGGAAAAGATGATTAGTGATTCAGAATGTGTGACAGGCCATTATCTGGAAATTTGAAGAATGGCTATGTGGAAAAATGAACATGGAAATAAAAGAAATGAAAGAAACAAGGATAAACAAAGAACAACTGTAGGAAGAAGTACAAGTCCTATGTGAAAAAACTATTAGACAATTCTAATGTTCTATTCACCTGCCAACAGAATAAATGGAAATAGGACAAAAGGAAACATGATATAGAAACTGCTTGGAATAGACCGAAAAAAAATTACATTATAGAGTGCCACAGAAGTGTGTATAGTTATACTAATAGAAGATATGAAAAAGGTTGCTTGGTGGAATGAGGAAAAAGTGGATGATTTAAATACAGGTAGTCTCCAGTTTAAGAACAAGTTCTGCTCCTAACGTCTGTTCTTAATCCAAATTTGTATGTAAGCTGAAACAGTATTATTGTATAATACTGTATCAGTAGTACTGTGTAATTGTGTATTTAACACGAATAATTGTGTATTTAAGTCAAATTTTGCTACAATAGACTGTTCTTAATTATGGGTTGTCCATAAACCATGCGTTCTTAACCCAGGACTGTCTGTATGCAAATAAGAGAACAATTGCTGTAAACAGGTAGAGGATATTGCATAATGAGCATCCAAAAAAATTGCAAATAATTTAATCAAAGAAATTAAAAATAAAGAGTAATTTTATAATTTTAAATTTTAAAAATTGGAAGTGGTAGAAGAGGCTAAACAAGGAGCTTTCAGTAGGATCTCAAAATCAAATCAAATCAAAACAACAAGAAATGTGCTGGGAAAGGTATTTGGTAGAATTTGGACTGAAAAGATACAAGAGGAGACAAAAAAGTGGTAGTAGTAGTTGGAAGTAGTAGAGTACAATTTTATGCCAGGTGAGTACTGCATTACAGAGGGTTTCTCTCACTTTATTCATGGTATTTTAAATTGTATATTTGTAAGAAAGAATGTGTTTTGCACGTATTGCCTGTTTGTTGATATAGAGAAAGCATATGATAAATTGGTTTGAAATATGGGATTTTATGCAACTATCAAACTGAATGCAATAATAAAGCATCTGTGAGAATAAATAGAATTCTTAGTGCATGAAAGGCTGGGAAAATTAATGTGTGTAGTTTTTTATGCAGACAATGACATGTCGTTTGGTGAGAACCCAAATGATAAAGAGAGAAACAGAGAGACTGATAGCAGCATAATGCAGTGAAGATTATAGATCTGAAAGTTAATGTATTAATATATTAAAAACCAAGTTAAGTACAATGTTTAACAGTTAATATTTAGGGAATGATTACAAGTGATATATAACCTGCAAAATCTGGAAGATGGATAGATGGATGGATGGAGAGATAGAGAGATTATAGATAGATACAGATATAGATATAGATAATTTTGTACTTTGGTAGAATGTTTGCTAAAAATGGGGGAAATCAAAGAAAAAGTTGATGGTAGAAAGGTGATGAACAGCATGTATTCTGTTGTGAGGAATGGAATGCTCGTCAAAAGAAGCAAGACTAACTGGCTGTATATAAAAGTGTGCCCTTAAATCAGTGGGAATGGGGCACAATTTATACAATTGTGTGTGAAAACAAGAAGATATGGAGTCAAGAATGAATGGGTGCTGAATAAATATGAAGTGGAATGTAGCTTTTATTTTAAAACAATTATATTACAAAAAGAGGGAGTTTGGTGTAGTGGTTAAGGCATCAGGCTAGAAACCATGAGACCATGAGTTCTAGTCTTGCCTTAGGCATGAAACCAGCTGAGTGACTAGGGGCCAGTAATTTTTTCTCAGTCCTAGGAGGAGGCAATGGCAAACCACTTCCAAAATCTTGCCAAGACAACTGCAGGGACTTGCCCAGGCAGTTGCCAGGAGACAAGACTGACTCAAAGGCAACCCCTTCCCCAGCACGAAAAAAAGAGATGAAAGAGATAAATAATACACAGAAAACATCCTTATGATAGCTTGTTGAGGAAGAACTATAGCAGCCTGGTTGGAATATACTTCTAAGCCACAACCATAGTTTACAAATGATAAGGGATTCATACATCACACTAAATTCAAAACCAACCAACCAAACAAATAACCAGAATCCAACACATGCTCATGAAATAAAAACGGGATTTTCATCAGCACAGGAAGTAGTGATGACAAGATGTACATCCCAAGAATGTGCCTCTGAATCACTGACAATGTGGAATCTTAGATATTGTTATGGAACCCATTAGCCTCACAGGCAATGACATATATGTGAAGTTTTTTTCAACTAATTCCCTGCAATTTAATCTGCACAGAAAAGGAAGAGTTAACTAGATCCACTGGAGAATGGCATCAAAAAAGCAATTTTGCAGGCCTTGGCCTGCATCCCTGGAAGCCTTTGGTGTCTCTGACCTCCTCAGTAATAATATGAATTCTTCAACCATAGTACGAGAAAAGCACATACCATGGAGAGAACCAAGTCATCTAACATTGTTTAGATGAGTATCTTAGTTTTACTTTGTAAATTATTTCCCCATCTGTGTTAAAATGTACAACTTGAAATATGAACAGTGTTGAAAAGGTCACATTTTACACTTGAGTCACTACTCAATTTAGTAGGTGGTATTCAGTAGTATGTGCACACAAAGTAAAGGCTTTAAACATATATATTTATTGCTTTTTGTTACGTTAATTAAAGCTTTAGATGACAGGTAAATTATTGGCCTTAGAATCTTCTTCGACAATTCCTGAAAAGACTTTTTAAAGTGTGTGTTGTGTACTACAGCTCGCCAAGTTAGTGGATAAAACACTATTATCATATAGTACATGACAGCAATTTTGGTGTTGCATTAATTATACAGAATTCAAGCAATATGGAATAAACTACAGTGTCTGAAACAGCTATGAATTCTTAATATAAAAATGCCTTTCAAGACAAATATAAGCTATCTAAAATTTCTGAAATTCATATGACTTTGTTACTCATCCTCTGATTTTTATTTCCAGCACACAATTGCTTTTGCTTTTCCTACCTCCTTAATTTCATCTCTTCTCCCCCCTTTTTTAAAATTACATTCAGATGTAAGTTCATCAAATTACATTTTTTGTCAGAAGATCCATTCTATAGAGATAAGGGATAATGATAATGATGTGGGCTATAATTTAGTTTTAATTATAACTAAATTTGAACTATATCCCTATTGTGTAACATCTGTAGAATAAAGTTCTGCCAGCCACAGAACCAAGACAAATACAGGAACCCTATAGGTCCCAAAAATATTAACCTTTGTATATCTGCTTGCTTATTTGTTCTCCTTTTGCCCATTTTAAACTGTCCAGCTGGTTACCAAAGAGAATCTTCCGGATAATACCGCTGCAAACACAGCAAAGAATTTGGGCATCTTAGAACAAATAGATTTACAGCCACAGCAGCTTTTATGAACCAAAACTGATTATACTGAGAACTGAGTGTTTCTGAAGTAACTGGAACCAGAACTGATTGCAGAATTATAATATCTCAGATTTCCTAGCCTAGATTGAAAAAAAGCAAAAGTAGTGTCAGTTGTTATTTCTGTGGCTAAATTATGGGACTAATAAGAGGGCAGTGACTGCATTGCTCGGCTGTTGGAGTAGCTGATTTCACAAAACCTTAAGTCTAGTTCCCAATTTGTTCCTAGAATATGTTTAATGGCATTACTACTCAACTGCATAAGGGCAAGAGACTTGATAATTTTTTTTCCTTTTGTTGAATAGAACATTACATTTGCTATATTTAAAAAGAAACAAAGCCTGTTCCTTGCTGATACAGAAAGGAAAGTGATTTTACTTGTTACTACCTCCAATGAGGCCAAGCACTGAGGATCGATCTGAGTCTTCAGATTCAGATGCTGAAGAGTTTGACCAGAGTAAGACTCAGCCTGAACTATGTTATTACCTGAACTGAGTGCTGCAGTGAAAGAGACCCTTGAGGATACCCAGGTGGAGCCTGAGTCAACTGATCCAAAGTCTCAGTTAGGTGGTTAGGCAACGTTCCAAGCCAGGAACACATTGCAAATTAAGGAGGACAGAGCAAAGAAAGGAAAGCCATCTGCTTGAAAGGAGGAAGCGTGACTTAGCTGATGCTAAGTCAGAGCTATAGAAAATAGACAGCTTGCATGATTGGCTTTGTTCTTTGTGGCAAATACTGTTCTAATTTCTTACCTGTGACTCTGCATACTATTCTTGGATTTCCTGGAACCTTGGACTGGTAATAAACTATTCTCAGAATTTCCTGAACTTGAGATTTGTCACTCTAGACTCTTTTGCAAAAGTAAGGTCTATTGGCTGTTTTCTGTGCAGAAAGCTTTGAGTTTTTGAGTTTTGGTGAAAGGTTTACAACTGCAATAAAAATAGCATCAGTTTGTTAATCAGAAGGTGGCTCTCTGTTTCTACCTCACAGCACAGAATATCAAGCTAGGGCAAAACAATGAATGGGCCATGCATTTATTAAATTTTCAGATTAAGCAAACAACTTATTGGTGAAACCCAGATATTGCAATAACTGGCGTATGAGGATCTATTTTAATTGATTAGTTTTATAACCTTGAAAAGAAAATCAGTCGGAATATTTCAGATTTTGTTTAATTCTTGAATAGATCTCACTCTATGTATGGGACCCATGCAATCCCCTCCACCCCCAAATGACAGCAAATGTACTGATGTCTTTGAGGTCGATTTGCACTATTGCTAGGTAAATTCCCAGATGATTTCTGACCTGCTCAATGATGAGTTTTGCTATGGCTATTGTGTTCACAAAACTGTTAAACTTGCTGTATTCATTATGAACAAGAAACATGAGGTGAGAAGGTGCTTTTATAGGCCCTTGGTCATACAGCACACTGTTTTTTCATTACAATGCTGATTGGTTGATTTATTTATTTAGTAAAATAAACTTCCTTTATTTGCATATCTTCTGTCAGAATAGGAAAATCGTATTAAAACCACAAAATAAGCCAGCAAACAAACTCTTTTAGAATTGCTAATGCCTCAATGTGTGTCTGAGAAGCCAGGCCAAATACGTACTGAAATAAAGCTAACATATGTGTCTGCTTGGCCTCCAGGAAAGAGCATTCCATAAATGGCTCACTCTAGCATTTTCACCTCATGGAAAATCCTCAGCAGATTTTGATACATGGATGTTCCCTCAAATATACAATTGAAAGCTGTTTAGAGCTTCTTGTATTATTTCCTAATAGCTTGAATTCAGACTTGCAGCTAGTTGAAACTAGTGTTAATATGGTTTCTATTACATTGTTCCTGATGGCAATGAAGTTGCTGCATTCTGTATTAACTGCAACCTCTGAGTTATCTATCTTCAAGGGTAAACCCACGTAGAGTGTATTGCAGTAGTTAAAGAATTTTACCACAGTATGAACAAGTTTGGTTATGTTCTGAATTTGTTTTAATTCAACTGTAGCTTTAGGAATGTCTTAAAAGTAATGTTTTATCTGTTTACATTTTTAAACAAAGCTTTTATGTATAATTATCTGAGATTTATAACGTTGGGTTCCTTATATCAATGACTTGTATATAACTAAAAAAAAAATTAACATTTTAATAGCAAATATGTTCAGAAGAGAGAAACAGTAAATAAAAAAATGGAATGCATTATAGAGGTGATGATGAGAACCATAGAACAGATAACTAAGGTAAGTTCAGTTTCTTTGGAATGAAAAAGAGGGATTTTTTTGCTTTTCTCACTTTTGGAAAGTAGCAGTACTTGCTTTGTGGTATTCCAACCTGCTTGAGAAAAGAGTTCGGTTTAATCAGTTCTGGATGAAATAATATTTGCAGTTAAAACATTGGAAAGAAAAGTTTTAGGCAAATCATATTTTAAAAAACTGTTGAATTGCACGATACTTCTCTACTTAATTATCAATGTATATCAATTATATCGTAATATTTTTTTTAAAACAAAGTAAAACTAAATTGTGAAAGCTATCTGCCTATTAAGAGAAACAATTTTCATTGTGTCCATGAGTTGATGTAAGAAAAAAATGCATGAGCCAAACTGTAGTGTGAACAAAATAATTTATTTTATGCATTTTTGATAATTTGGTTAAACTGCTGATTGGTAAAAGGAGAATATAAACAGAATATATGTATAAAATCAGCCAGTTATATACCTGGGGTAAAAGCAAGCTTGTATACTATGTATACTATGTATACTGTATACTAAATGATCCTACTCTACTTTTGTCTGCAATTTTAGTTTTCCCTTGCATGCTATTTAAATATATAGAGATCTGAAACACTACGTAAGCTCATATTTGATATTTTGATACATAAGGAAAATTTATGTGGCAGATTCTAATCATCATGAACCAAATATAAAATGTTTGGGAAAGCATTCAGAAGAATGTGTTAGGCTCTCAGACCCCTGTGTAGAATTACATCTATTCAATCTTCCTACATTTTTAATTTTAATACTTTATATCAGAACTTCTTTAAATCTGGAATAATCACGCAGTGCTAGTTATGTGATTTTGGGGGGGGTGTAGGCCAACCTTCTTTAGTTTAATGCCCTACAGATTTTTGAGAATGTTAACTCATAATTTTCCCACCCAACTTTTGTAGTAATTTCTGAAGTTGTAGTCTCAATGCAGATGCAGAGCATCACCCTTGGGAAAACAACTTTTGATCATTTTTCTTCTTAAGAATAACTTCATGAATCATTTCATTAATCTGTACTCTCCTTAACCATCCTGACTTTATGTTCCTGATGCTGCTTGTGGTGTCTCTTTCTTTTAGCTAATCTATTTTTAGTCCATCTTTAATTTAAATGTCCTTATCCTTGTATCTCCAAACAATCCTGAAAGACCACAACTGTCTTGTAGGCACTATATTGACTTCTGCAAATTGAAACTTGACTTTTCCCTCATAAACTGCACTGCTTATTGATAGCTTTCTTTCAGTGGTTATATAGGGGAAACAGTCCACAAGATATAGTTGCAACGGTAGATGCCAATTTAAGATAAGAAAGTGTCTTCTCTCCTTCTCTCTCTGAGTATGTTAGTGTGTGGAGAGGTGGATGTATAAAATATTGATCAATGTTGAATCAGTCTCCTACATGTTGGATAGTTTATTGTGTTAATGCTCTTTATGGGAACAGTAGTATTATACTCAATTTTATGATTCATAAACAGCATAACACCTAGATACATTAATCAGAAAACTAAACTGGAAGTTTAACAAAGATTTATAAACTAACACATGAAGTATGAAATATAAAAACCTAAGGTTCATCAATAAAAACTTTTCTCTGCAGTATACTGTATATAAATCAGTGCAATGTACCTGAATCTGAAAGTTAATGTGTATAAATCAGGATTCTGAAAGCTACTATGAATAGATCATGTCAAATAGACTGCAGTGGGAGGTTTTTAAAAATGGCATAATTATATTTATTAGTGTATACTGTAGAGATATAATATGCGATATGTTAATTTAATTTTAATGGAAGAAGAATTCTGTAACCATTTGGCTATTCCTTTATGATATCATTTCAGGACAACAATCTGATTGTCAATGAACCTGCTCTTGAGTGTAAAACTAAAATGTAGAGTTTGTTGTTTTTTTTTAAGAGTCCAGTACATAAAATGTTGCAGAGTATATTATTCTAAATGAATAAAAATGTATTAACTGCAAGTGTTTTGAAAGAGTTTTGCAAATGCTTCTGTTGTACAGAGACAGATTAGTGCAATGGACATTACTTGTGACTGCCTGGGAAGACTACTTAGTGTCAGGCCTAGCCCAAGAACAATGATGAAGCAGTCCAGCCCAGTACAGTTCCTTTATTTGCTTACACCTTATGGACAGAATCTTGCCAAACTAAATCTATACTACAGCAACTAGTGGATATACCCTGTGAGATTCTAGGGAGTGGCTATTCTGAATCTCTTTCTCTTCTCACGTTCCCCCTGTGGACTCAGCTGCCTCTTGCCTCCCCCTCCCCCTTTCTGGAATGCAACCCCTCCTTCCTGATAGCCTTGATCTCCCACATCACTCTCCTCCTCATGGATACATTCCATCACACTTAGAAACTGCAATTGGTGCAGACTGCAGATGGGGTGATAAGAGATACTATATACTTATACAAGTTTAATTTTATTAAAAGACATAAGGCTTCATTTTTATTAAAAAGCTTATGCCTTTTAATAAAATTTATTAGTTGGAAAAGGTGCTGCCACACTCCTCCTGAATTTTTTGCCACCATGGACTAACATGGCTCTCCTCCTACAATGTTCATAATGGATAAAGGGTTCAGCATCCAGTGAAATGGAGCCTCCATAATTATGGGTAATTTATTCTACTGTCTGTTGCTGGAATCAGGCTTCATACAACTTAAATTCTTTTCTATGTCCTGCCATGACATAAAATACATCTTTGCCTTCTTCCATATATAAATACAGTACTTTCAGATACAGTATTCACAGAACACTATTATTTTCTGCCTCCCCCTTTCCACTCCATCTTCTCTTCTCATTATAACTCTCTTCGCAGGATTTAGTTTAGTCCTCCGATCATCCTATTTGCCATTCTGCTATTTGTCTGAATCCTTTTTAAGTATAGTTGCCCAGAACTGCACACAGGATCCAAGGTGAGGTCTAATCAACCCAGAATAAAGTGGACTGTGATTTAGAAATAGAGACTGTATTTCAGTTAATGTACTTTAAAACTGTATTTGCCTTTGCTTCAGCCATAGCACATTGTTGGTTCAATCAACTACTAATTCAAGATCTTTTTCAAATCTTGTTAACAATCAGGCTATTCCCATTCTATAGGTGTGTGTTTCATTTTATTTCCTTAATAAGAACTTTCCATCTGTCTCAGTTAATTTGACTATGTTGCTTTCAATCTATTTAAAGATAGTTATGAACGTTTATTTTTGACTTTTTAGGTACTAACTATGCCACCCTTATTTTTGGCATTAGCAAGTTTGGAAAGCATTCTTTCCATTGTTTCATCCAAGTCAATAATAAAAAAGTTAAAGAGATGAGATTAAATCATGTGGCAATCCACTCAGGACCTCATTCTAATATGATAAGGAACCATTGATGAACATTTTCTGAGTATGGTTTTCAAACCAGCTATGTATCAATTTAATTGTCATTCCATCCAGCATCCAAAGGTAGCTAATAAGAATGTCACTGCACTTTGTCTCATGCCTTGCTGAAATCAAGATATCTCCATAGCATTTCCACCATATCTTAAGGAAGTTACCCAATCAAAAAATGAGATAACATTAGTGTGATCAGACTTGGTTGTTGAGATATTCATGCTGACTCTGGTAATTGCAGCGCTGTTTTCAAAGTAATTGATTTATTGCCTGCTCTAGAATATGTACATGTAACAATGACAGATTATGGGTCAATAGTTCCTCAATCCTCTTTTTTCTCTTTTTTTGAAGATAGAGACAATATTTGCCCTTTTCTCTTGTCCTAGTATTTAATCTATTATCCAGATTTCTCAAAGATAAAAAAAACTCAGCCAGATAATCAGGAGACTATTTATTATCCTAGGATCAATTTATCTAGTTTTAGAAACTCATTCTCAATAAATCACTTCTGTATCCAGTTTTGATCATGCTTCTGCATATTGCTCTTCATTATTGCCTGTGGAACTCAGAGCCTCTTGTTGAAGAAGATCAAGACAACTAGAAGTCGCATAGTTCTGTCTTTTTTTAAAATTATTATTATTAATTAGTATTTTTAGGAAACCTTGTTCACGGTCGTTGCCCAAAATTTGTACAGCCAAATAGCAAAAGTTACATGGACCAAAGAAAGAAAGAAAAAAGTAAACATCCCAGAGAACAAGATAACATAAACCAGAATACAAGAAGAATGAAATGATAAAATACTTACCAAGAAGTCAAATACTATAAAATTGCTAAATAGCAAGATTTTAAATTAGAGAAATTCTACAATAATAAGCTACTAAATTATCAAAATAAACAAATACTAAACTATTAAAATGCTAAGATACTGATATCTAGCATATTAACCCTAGAGCAGTTTTTTTCTCTTCATTCTATGATCTGTTCTGTTGTGTTCAATATTGCCTTATCCAGCAGCTTTCTGGTCAGAACTGTGCCTCCTGCCAAGTAATATTGGGGTCATGAACCTCAAGTAAATATCTGACATAAAAACTCATTTTGCCAACTTCATTGAGCAGCTGCTATACTATTTTTCTTCGGCCCTCCCTCCCTCCTTTTATTTGGAACATATCCAAAGAAGTCCTTCACAAAACTCTGCTCATTCTCAATGTTTTCTTGACAGTATTGCTAGGCTATCTCTGTGTATTCTTTCTTGTTAATCCATTTTTTCTCCTAGATGTAACCTTTTTTAATTCATTTATTTCCAGAGCTTCACTAAGCTTTTTATATAGCCACACTGGCTGCTTCTGCTGTTTTTCTCCTCATTGGAATTGTTTGCATTTGTGCTTTCTGTATCTTTATTTTTAGGAGTCTTAACTGTTTGAGCTTCCTTTTTCTATTATTAACTAGTATGAAAAGCTATATTATTCTGAGTTTATAAAAATCCACACTCTTAGAATCCAAATACAGATTTAATTACTGTTAGATTTCATGTTTATTAAAAGTGAAATCTCAGGTATTATATGGCACTTTCACACAGGATTGGTTACTTCTACTTATACATCTATATTTTCCCTACAGATTATTAACAAATAAACAAGGATAACATTTTCTGGAGGATGTTGTCAGCAAGAATAGTCCTAAAAGGACCATGCTTGGTATAATTTCTCTCCCAACTGTAGTTTGCCCCTACTCTCCACCTCTATAAAGCTTATATCCTAATAAATCTTAATGTAAACTGGACATTCATTGTGTGAGGCCTAAATTTGCTCTGGATAAAGAATTTGGGAAATGTATTCTAGGACTGGAAAGTGTCATGGCGTTGAGGGTATGGGACAGGAAGCACAACCTATAAAGCTACACTCCTATTATTCACACGAAAAAAAAGTCACAAGTAAAGCTCAAGGCTAATTTTCAAATATTCATAGAAATAAACTTATTTTATTCCATAAAGCATGTCATTCATTCCACTGAAATAACAAACATGATTACCTTCCAAATATTCAAGCTTCCTGACATCTAATAAACATAATTTTGAAAAATATATAAAAATCCCAGCCCAGCCCAGCCAAGTGAGGTTGTCCAGGTTCTATCCTAGTGCCTGAAGGCTTTACAGATTTGGATGGAGAGGAACTGTCTCTGGCTCAAACTTACCAAGACTGAGTGGGTATGGCTACTGGGGCCAACTAGATCTGGGGATATTATAACTTTAACTTTGGATGGGTTCGCACTTCCCCATTAAAGAGTGGTGTCGAATCTGGGGGTCTTCATGGACTAATAGCCCCTACTCAATGATAACTGTGGCCAGGAAGATCTTTGCACAACTTCATATGGTGTGCCAGTTGCACCTTTTCCTGGATTGGGGGGCCCTTCAGACAGTCATTCATGCTCTAGTCACCTCACTGCTCAACTCTTGCAATGTGCTCTACATGGGGCTGCCCTTGAAGACCACTTGAAGCTTCAATTAGTCCAAAATGTAGCAGCACAGGTAGTGATAGGCATGCCTCAGAATGCCTATGTTACCTTTGCTTTGCAAACTTCACTGGTTACCAGTATGTTTTAAGGTGCTGGTTATGACCTATAAAGCCATACGTGGCATAGGGCCTGGTTACTTCAGGGACTGCCTATGTCCTGTAGCATTGGCCAGACTGATTTGATCCAACAGAGTTGGCACAGTTCAAGTCCCTTCAATTAAGCAATGTCATCTATAGATTCCCCCTGATATCCATGTGGTTCCCACTCTGCTGGCATTCCAGAAAGCATTAAAGACATGGCCGTTCTCCCAGATCTTGGAGTAGGGTGGTTGGAACCTCAGCTGGATTGTCTGTGGATGTGGTTGATTGCATCCACCGTTGGCTCCTGTTGTTTATTCTTTTATAATTATTGTATCCTGTTTTTATGCTGTCACTTTTATTGTACGCTGCCAGAGTTGGTTGGACTTAGGCAGTGTCTAAACTGATTAAATTAAATTAAATTAAATTATATTAAATTAAATTAAATTATTTTTCTTGTATTTTATTTTTGGTCTCCTTCTACTCCCATGGAAGTGTTGATCCATTACTGATACTCATTTTGTCAGGCTCAGGGGAGACATGATAGTAGCCTTCCAATTCATGAAGGGATATCACAGGGAGGAGAGTGTGGATTTATTCTCCAGAGTACCTGAAGGTAAGGCAAGAACCAGTGGGTAGAAGCTTTACAGTAACAGATCCAATTTTTAAATAAGGAGTAATTTTCCAACTGAGAGCCATTAAGCAATGGAACCATCTGCTTCATAAGTTGTGGGTGGTCCATCACTTGAAGTTTAAAAAAAAAAAATATTGGACAACCAGTTGTCTGAGATATTAAGGGGATTCCTATACTGGCAGGGGATTGGACTAGAGGCTCTCCAATATCACTTCCATCCCTATGATTTCATTATTCAAATGGGAGTGTATGAAGCTTTTGAGCATTAGCAACTCCAAAAGAGAGACTCAAATGGCAGAAAATGATGAAAAGAACCAAATATTTCCATGAAATGTGTTGGGTTGATTGATTATGTGTAATCAAGTTGTCAACTCTTAGCAACCACATAGATAGATTTTCTCCATGATAATCTGTCCCTAACTTGATCCTTCTGAACTTCTAATGGTGCAATCATCACCACTGCAACTGAGTCCATCCACCATGCTGCTGGTCATCATCTTCACTTTCCTTCCACCTTTCCCAGCATTAGAGGCTTCTCTACAGAAGTAGGTCCTTGTATCCTGTGTCTGAAGTTGGATAATTTGAGCCTGGTCATTTGTGAGTGAGAGGGTTGGTTTGTTTAATAATCCAGTTGTTTGTTTTCTTGGTTGTCCTGGTATTCTCATGAATCCTTTCCAACACCAAAGGTCAAAAGCATCAATATTCTTCCTATCCTACTTCTTCAAAGTCACTTCCACAGAGTGTCACAGGGAATTCCATGGCTTTTACAATTCTGATCTATCTATGTATCCATCCATCCAGCCAGCCATCCTTCCATCCATCTATCATGGCCTCTGAATGCCTTATGGCAGCAATACCAACTGCTAGTCTGTGGCGTATTTCTTGACTGCTTGTTCCTTTATGGTTGGTGATTGATCCTAAAATGCAGAAGCTATCCACCACTTCAATATAATCATTGTCAGTTCTAAGATTGGTTGTTCTACCTGTTGTCATTAGTTTGGTGGTCTTTATGTTTAATTTTAGTCCCATTTTTTCTTTGTCCTCCTTGTTATCATAAAAATGGAAACCCAGCAAGCCAGCACAGATCACAATTGTTAAATATTTATTCTATTTGTAACATGCCTGATAACCAGAATTTTTTGGCCTGAAAATATTATTAAAAAGAAAAAGAAAAAAAGAAAAGAAATCACCCAAGGATTTTCTGAAAGTAGAAAAAAGGGATTAATGGCAAGCAGTCAATTCTCTCTACCTGAATATATGTAATTGGCATAATTTTTTAGTATATCAGAGACAAAGAAAAAAGTACTAGAATTAAAATATATGAAGTTACTATGCTTGTAAAATAAAAGCTAAATATGAAGATGGTTGTCTAGAATTGAATGGATTAGCATATTGCTGATCTCTATGAATAATGGGAAGGGGCGGCACACTACTATTGAAAGCAAGCCTTCTTTCTTCTTCTTGTATTTAATTAAGGTATTTAATTTCACTTAGTAGGCAATCTCTGGAGATAATGGGAGTACCCAAACAAATACAAATAAAGCAGATATTCTTTAAAATGCCACAGCAGGAGATAACAGTTAGCTGACCTTGGCTACTCCAAAAATGTTGAGTGAGGTTGGATCTAGTTAGTATTTAAATAGGAACAGTGCTAGCTCAAAGGCATATGGTGTCTATTGACTGATGGCACCACGTCCCACTGATGCAAAGATTTGCGTTTGCAGAATGATTCAGAAGAGGGGCAGCATTGGCACCTCCTAAGCATTGGCACCTCCAAGGCCAGTGCCTATGTGGCTTTAGCCTAAAGCCAGCCCTGGATAGAAGACCATCAGGAATTCTTAGAGCCACAGACTGAACTGGGAATTGGAAATATCACCCTGGAAGAAGGCAATGGCAAGCAATTACCATGCTGCTGTCCAGGTAGTCATCAGAGGTCAAGCTTATTCAATGGAGTCTTAAAATCAGTATCAACACTTTGAATTGAGTTTGGAAATATATGGTAGTCACTATTGATAATGAAGCATTGGTATTATAGGAATGTACTGCCCATTTCTGGTAAAAAAACTTTATGCCAAATCAAGGGCAAAGAGGGTTATTAGATTTCCAAATCCATCACTGGTTGTAGGTATGTGATCTGTGAGTTCCAATGCCTATTATATGTAACTTCAATAATTGTTTTATTTACATAAAAGTAAATAAACTGGGAGAATAAAATAAGCATCAATAGATATTTGGCAAAAATATAAATTGTAAACATCTTCTTCTGGGGACAACTGTCTTGTGGTCAAGGAGAACAAGGGCTTGGGGGAAAGGAGGACACCATTTTAAAATAAGGGAGATGTTCCCACAGAAGAAATCCATTCCTTGGGTGATAAACCTGTATCTTCTCATTTGAGGATACTCCTCTGGGGTGGGTTATGTGACATAGATGATTTGTGATGGGCCTATGATTTCTTACTGACTTATCTACATGGTATGAAAATTATAGAGGTCACACAATCAGGAAAATGTAAAGGGAAAGTTTGCAATGGGAGACTTCAGTTACCCTTAAATAGTGCATTCATGCTTGGGCTGTAATAAATAAATGAAATTTCTAGATACCATAAATGATTAGGTGTTAGAACTGATATTGGAGTAAAGCAGAGGGGAGGCAACTCTAGATTAAATTCTAAGTGATGACCATGATCTTCTGTGAGATGTAATTATTGTGAAACCATTAGGAAGCAGTGTCCATAATGCTATTACATTTAGTATCCATGAATATGGAAAACTAATAAAATGATCTATTTTTTGTTGAAGAAATGGATTCACTCTATTCAAACATTACAAAAAAATGTGAAACATTACAAGAAAGGGCACTAATAGCCTTTCATGTATTACATAAAATGCAAACATGCTTGATATTCAAACATAAACATTTGTAATTGGACATCTGCCACCTATTAAGGTTGCTAGTGATTTGGACACCAAAACATGTAACTTGTTTATTTATACCTGGGGCATTTAAGAACTTAATTTTGTTTATTTGGAAGAAAGTGTAAATGGATCAGCTCTCATATTCCATTATTAATCCAGAGGCCATAAATACTACTGAGAGCAGTATCTGCTTTCACTTCCATGAGAATAGCAGCTGTGAAAATGATGGTATTACTAAAATGTATATGTTTGTTTTCTGCTTTGCCATTCATTACAGTTTAAGAACATGGTTTAGGTCCATTTATTTTTCAAAATCTCAAACTTATTTGTTAAATAAACAACATAATATGGGAAGATGCACTATACCAAACCTCCAGCTCTATCATGAAATATGTCAATATCTTTTTGGCTTTATTAATAGCTTTTGATGAGTATACCAATAATAGAAATTAGGGAGCTATGTAGTAAATTGTCACATACTGTACTTTGAAGAGCTGTTGTTGAAAACTGGTTATTCAAATTTAATATATTTAAAATATGGAAACAACAGAAAGAAGCTAAGATCAGCCATTTTTAAATTACCCACAATTAGTTTCAAAAGAAAGTCAAAGATTTATTATAGTTTATATTATTATTGTTGTTGTTAAAATGAAACAGTATGTTGCAAGAGACTTCTACAAAAAACAACGTTAAAATGTGGTTAATGTCATTATCATGGTTTTGAAAGAGGGGAATTGATTATCACATTTCTAAACAAATAAATATTTTGCTTGTATAATAGAAAAATAATTGAATTTCTTGATAATATACTGTCACATTAAAAACATGGATTTCACAACATAAATCATTTTGTTAAAAATGTACCTACATAAACATGATCATACTACATTATTGATTAGGATTTAGAACTAAATGAATAAGTTTGGGTACAATTTTCTATACTACCATCTTACTTTAGCAGAAGAAATGACAAACAAATCAATCATAAATGGCATACTGCTCCAGGAAAATCAGCAAGGAATCCTGCTGTTGAAAAGTATGCAAATAAAAGAGTGCAAATAAATGGAAGAACTCTGGCTTGACATCTTAGGGTGAGATATTTTAGGAAATGACTATTGTTAAAAATACTGTAAATTAAAATAATAACAATAAAAATGTTAAAATCCATAACTTAATACTTTTATGAAATAAGTTATTAAATCATAATGGTTTCATGAAACACTTTCAGCAGTAAAAAATAATTGCCAGATCTTGAAAGACATTGACTGACATACACACACACACATACACACACACACATATATATATATATATATATATATATATATATATATTATATATACATACATACACAAACACACACACACATACAGTATGTATGTATGTATGT